>NC_081358.1:126880966-127115966 GCF_030684315.1 Stegostoma tigrinum | reverse complement strand
ATAACAAACTTACCACAAAACAATGGTTCGGCCTCAACAGAATATAATGGGTCGAATTTTATGATCCCTCGCTGCTTGTTTCGTAGGTGGAGGTGTTGGTAAAATTCCCCTGCTGCTTTTTCACTCACCTGTTTGCATTTTTCCAGAGGGAAGGTGAGGCATAGGGCAGCCTTCTGCCCAACCCAATTGAGGGTCTTGTGGTCAATCATTACTCGCCTAAGAATCACTTCACACCCAGCTTTAATTTTGAGTCTGTTGGCGGCTTTCTAGAGTAGGATGCTGTCCTGTAGACCAAACATCCTGCTCAGGCAGAAAGGGGGCTTGTTTCCTTCATTGTCCCCCCGCTTCCAACATCGATCATATGCCCCCATATGATCGATGTTGGAAGGGTGGGGACAATGAAGGAAACAAGCCCCCTTTCTGCCTGAGGCCTGAGCAGTATGTTTATAAGGTCTCCCCAACCTTAGGTGGCCTCTTCCTCCCTGGCCTTTGCCTCTCTATGAAGACACCTATAACACTGTGTGGAGCTGGAGGAATACAGCAGGCCAGGCAGCATCAGTGGAGCAGGAAAGTTGACATTTCGGGTCAGGACCCTTCTATCAAGACACCTAATCTCTTTTCTACCAAACTCAACCCCTCCCCCCACTTCTCTGCACATTATCTCTGTTCTCCACAGTACCACAATCCGAGACTGCAGGATGTGGAATCTGAGGACTTCTTGCACTCGCAGTCCAGGCCAAAGCTCCTGTGGTTACAGCCAAAACTGTCTGCTAGCCTTGGAGGAGGTTAACCAGTGACTCTCAGGCAAGATTAGAAATCTGATATTCTGTCATTATCACACCTCATCATGCTAAATAGCTGGAGCAGTTCCAGGGATGAGAAGTTTCAGTCATGTGAATAGATTGAAGAAGTTGGATCTAGTCTCCCTGGAGGGGTAAGGGAGAAGCTTTTCTCATTGGTGAAAGGATTGGGAACCACAACACATCAATTTAAATTAAT
Source organism: Stegostoma tigrinum (assembly GCF_030684315.1). Classification (NCBI taxonomy): domain Eukaryota; kingdom Metazoa; phylum Chordata; class Chondrichthyes; order Orectolobiformes; family Stegostomatidae; genus Stegostoma; species Stegostoma tigrinum. The sequence continues at coordinate 127,114,967 of NC_081358.1, read as the reverse complement.
CAGCTAACAGAGCAATGGCAATATGAGGAAGTTGTGTTTCAAATTGAATAGTTAGGATCTGAAATGCACTGCCTAAGGTTGTGATGGAGGTGGGGTGCATCCTGACGTTCAGAAGAGACTTGGATTGTTACCTGAAGAGGAAACATTTGCTGGGGCTAGGGGGAAAAAGGTGAAGACTTTGTTTAGGTAAGTACCCTTGCAGGGTGCTGTCACAGACATGAAAGGCTGAATGGCCTCTTTCTAAACATTGGTAACAATGCAATTGAAATTCATGTAAAAGAAGTGAAAAAGTTCAGGAAGAAGTGAGAAAGTCTCACAAAGAACAAGGTAAAACTGAAGTAAAATATGCCTCTAGTGTCAACGATTATCATCTTTAAGTACAATACTTTAGACAATAATTGATTTGATGATGTTGGCTACAGATGTAAAGTCTGCTCAGATTTCATTCAAGGTCTTAATTTTGACTTTTATTTTAATCCTTCATTTATTTTCTTTAGGGGCAATTCTGTGATCACTGCCTGTCTGATGATGCCTACAAAGCTCATGCAATCACCAATGCCATCGATGGTACTGAGCGCTGGTGGCAAAGCCCACCCCTTTCACGTGGACTGCACTACAATCAAGTCAATGTCACTCTGGATTTCGGTCAGGTTGGTCAATGATTTCTGGGGATGTCTATTCAGTTTTGCTTGATGCATCTGTTACTGCAACTCCAACATTTTTGAGTATGATTGTGGCTGGGCGCAAGTCTTTTGGAAGGATGCCAAGGCCTGGAAGGCATGCAGATGAATGGTACTAGGTGATGTGGAGTTTTGTTACACGGAACATTTTTCTTAACCTGCTGTTACCCATTTGCTGTAATCGACCCATTATGCCTTTAGGCAAGGAGTTCCAGGATTTTGACCCAGCAGTGAAGCAATGGCAATATATTCCACGTCAGGATGGTGAGTGGCTTGGAGGGAACGTGCAGGAGGTGTTGTTCAATCATAGAATCCCTACAATGTGGAAACAGGCCCTTCAGCTCAACAAGTCCACCTCGATCCTTGGAGCATTCCACCCAAACCCATCCCCTATAACCCACCTAATAAACAGGCCCCGAACACTATGGGCAATTTAGCTTAGCCGATCCACCTAACCTGTACATCTTTGGACTGTGGGAGGAAACCGGAGCACCCGGAGGAAACCCATGCAGACACGGGGAGAATGTGCAAACTCCACACAGACAGTCGCCTGAAGGTGGAATTGAACCCAAGTCCCTGGCGCTGTGAGGCTGCAGTGCTAACCACTGAGCCACCGTGCCACCCTATTCTCAGTTTCTGGTAAATAATAACTGCCAGGGTGGTGGTTGAGGGTGGTGATTGATGGGAAATGTTCATCCTGGAGTTCAGTTACGTACTACAAGGATCTGTTTTGGGGCCACTGCTGTTTTATAAATGACCTGGATGAGGGTGTAGAAGGATGGGTTAGTAAATTTGCAGATGACACTAAAGTCGGAGGAGTTGTGGATAGTGCGGAAGGATATTGCAGGTTACAGAGGGACATAGATAAGCTGCAGAGATGGACTGAGAGGTGGCAAATGGAGTTTAATGCGGAAAAGTGTGAGGTGATTCACTTTGGAAGGAGTAACAAGAATACAGAGTGCTGGGCTAATGGTAAGATTCTTGGTATTGTGGATGAGCAGAGAGATTTCGGTGTTCATGTGCAAAGATCCCTGAAAGTTGCCACCCAGGTTGATAGGGCTGTTAAGAAGGCGTATGGTGTGTTAGATTTTATTGGTAGAGGAATTCAGTTTCGGAGCCATGAGGTCATGCTGCAGCTGTACAAAACTCTAGTGCGGCCGCACTTGGAGTATCGTGTACAGTTCTGGTCACTGCATTGTAAGAAGGATGTGGAAGCATTGGAAAGGGTGCAGAGGAGATTTGCTAGGATGTTGCCTGGAATGGAGGGAAGGTCTTATGAGGAAAGGCTGAGGGACTTGAGGCTGTTTTCATTAGAGAGAAGAAGGTTAAGAGGTGACCTAATAGAGACATAGAAGATGATCAGAGGATTAGATAGGGTGGACAGTGAGAGTCTTTTTCCTCGGATGGAGATGGCTAGCACGAGGGACCACAGCTTTAAATTGAAGGGTGATAGATATAGGACAGATGTCAGAGGTAGGTTCTTTACTCAGAGAATAGTAAGGGCGTGGAATGCCCTGCCTGCAATAGCAGTAGACTCGCCAAGATTAAGGGCATTTAAATGTTCTTTAGATCAACATATGGATGATAATGGAATAGTGAAGTTATATGGGCTTCAGTTTGGTTTCACAGGTCAATGCAACGTTGAGGGCTGAAGGACCTGTACGGCGCTGTAGTGTTCTATGTTCTATGCCAGGATATTGATAGTGGAGGATTCAGTGATGGTAATGCCATCGAATGTCGAGGGGCAATGGGTAGAAATTCTATTTTTGGAGATGATCATTACCTGGTATTTGTGTGGTGTAAATGTTACTTACCTCTTTTCAGCCCAAGTTTGGATATTGTCCAGATCTTGTTGCATTTGGACATGGACTGCTTCAGTGACTGTGGAGTTGTGAATGGTGCTGAACATTGTGCAATCATCGCGAACATCCCCACTTCTGACCTTATGGAGGAGGGAAGGTCATTGATGAAGAAGCTGAAGATGTTTCAACCAAGGACACTACCCTGAGGAACGCCTGCAGAGATATCCTGGAGCTGAGATGACTGACCTCCAACAAGCATGACCATGTCCCTTTACATCAGGCATGACTCCAACCAGTGGAGAGTTTTTCACCTGATGCCCACTGATTCCAGTTTTGCTCGTGCACCTTGATGCCAATCAGTCTAATTTGGCTTTGATGCCTCTTTACCTCACCTCTGGAATTCAGTTCTTTTGCCCATGTGTGAACCAAGGCTGTAATGAGGTCAGGAACTGAGTGGCCCTGGCGGGACCCAAACTGGGCGTCACTGGGCAGGTTATTGCTGAGCAGGAGTGGCTTGGTAGCACTGTTACTGACACCTTCCATCACTGTAATGATGATCGAGAGGAGACTGATGGGGCTTTTTGTCTACAAGACATACCTGGGAAATTTTGCCACATTGTCAGGTTGATACCAGTGTTGTAACTGTACTGTACAGCTGGCTTAGGTAATGACAAGTTCAGGAGCATAGGTCTTCAGTACTATTGCCAGAATGTTGTCAGAACCCATAGCCTTTGCTGTATCCACAGCCTGCAATGATTTCTTGATATCATGTGGAGTGAATCAAGTTGGCTGAAGACTGACATCCGTGATGCTGTGGATCACTGGATGAGGCTGAGATGGATCATCCACCTGACACTTCTGGCTGAAGACCATTCTAAATGCTTTAGCCTTGTACTGTGGGAGTAGCAGGCACTAGTGAGTGAGTGAGTGAGTGAGTTTGTCCTCCCTAATTGGAGGGATTGGGAGTCCTAGAGAAGTGGGCTAAAAGTGAAGTTCAACTGAATTGATTTACAATCATAATTATTTATTACATTTCATTCTATCTTCTTCCTTATGTTAAACTGTCTCTGCAGATTTATACCCAAAGCAGTTTATATCGCCCTGTGGTTTTTGATTCTTTGCACCGACTATATGGAATTTGAGATGAATTGGATCTTAGTTTATTGTTCTGAATTGTGAATTGTATTCTGAATCTACAATTTACTGGACATTTCATGGAACTAAGGTAGAATTGTACGGTATGTTGAACACTTCATCTAAAACCTAACGTGGAGCCCCTGAAAACCAAAAGTCATCCACAATAGTCAAGAAACCATAGAATCATAAAATCCTTATAGTGTGGAAACAGGCTATTTAGCCCAACAAGTCCACACTGCCCCTCCGATGAGCATCCCACCCAGACCCATTCCTCTAACCTTGCATTTCCCATATCTAGCCCACCTCACCTAAACATCCCTGGACAATTTAGCATGGCCAATCCACCTCCCCTGCTCATCTTTGGACTGTGGGAGGAAACGGAAGCACCAGAGAAAACCCATGCAGACAGGGGAGAATGTGCAAACTCCACGCAGACAGTAACCTGAGCATGGAATTGAACCTAAGTCCCTGACACTGTGAGGCAGGAGTACTAACTACTGAGCCACCCTAATAATGATTTGTAGCTGTTCTGATTCTGTCCTTAACTTCACTTTCCTCTTTGTCTACCTTGGATTCCAGCATCTGTAGTTTTTTCATCTCTAACTCAATTAATACTAACGCACTCAGGGAATCTCAGTTTCATTGTCATCTGGACCATTCAGCTCCTGACCTCATTACAGTCAAATGTAGACGAAAGAGCTGAACTGACAAGGTAAGGTGAAAGTGGCTGTCCTCGATGTCAAGGCAGCATTTGACCAAGTGTGATAAAACTAGAGTCAATGGGAACTGGGGGCTAACTCTCTGGTGGGTGTAGCCATTCCTATTACAAAGAAAAATGGTTATAGTTGTTTAAAGTCAGTCATCTCAATCTAAGGAGGTTACTGCAGGAGTTCCTCAGGGTAGATATTTGTTAAACAGCTTGTTTGGAAGTATTACAACGTGCTTCTGGTGTAGGTGGGGCCTAAACCCTGACTCTCTGACTCAAAGGACACTATCACTGAGCCAAAAGAGCCCTAGTTCATCAGTGTAGATATTTTATAATCAACTTGTTCAGAAGTGTTGTTAACTTTTGGAGCAATGTGGGTCTAGAACCCAGGGCTTCTGTGTCAGAGGCATGGACATTACTACTGTTTCACAAGTGCCCTTTTAATTTTTTGGGTTAATTGCTCCAGCTTTAGGACAGAAGTAGGCAAGTTTGCTGATAATTGCACAATGTTCAGTATCATTTTCATCACCGCAGATTGAAGCAGTCTGTGTCCACTTGCAGCAAGACCTGGACACATTCCAGGTTTAATTGGCAGAAATTAGTGCTTCTCCAGCACTGATTGTCAGATAAACAGTCTGATAATTTGGCAAAACCTGGAGTAGTTGGGTGAGGAGGTGGTGAATTAGTGCTGATCTTAGAATAAGCATGTCATAAAGAGTTGTATTATTTTGTTTTTTTTTAATACAAAGTCCATATCCTCTCACTTGCAATGGCTCTCTGCACTCCTCTCTTTAGCATTACATGTGCCAGCTGTGGCTGAGTTGGTAACGCTCTTCCTTTTGGGGCACGAATCCTACTTAAGGGCTTGGTCCCACAAATTAAGGCTGGGACTTCAGGGCAGTGCTGAGTAATTGGCAAATGATGAGTTGGACAGAAGGGTCTGTTTCTATGGCCCTGAGGGCTGTGCTCTCAGAAGTATTTCCTTTTGGCTGAGGCAGTTCAGAGGATGTTCATTAGATTGATCCCAGAAGTGAGGGGTCTCTCTTATGGAGAGATATTGAGCAGTGATTAGACCTACATTGTGTGAAGTTTAGAAAAATGAGAGGAGCTCTAAGTGAGGAATACAAGATGCTAATGGGGATTGACAATGTAAATGTGGAGGGGATGTTTCCTCATGTGGGACACTGAATGAATTTAAGGAGGAGATAGACAGACAGATTTAAAATTAGTAATTGGTTAAAGGATTAAGGGATGTTGACAGCAAAGTGGAGTTGAGACCAAGATGAAATAATCAGGCATAAACAATGACTGAAGTTGCTGGAAAAGCTCAACAAGGCTGGCAGCATCGGTGAAGAAAAAAAACAGTTAACATTTTGGGCCCAGTGACCAAATCCTACTTGAGGGCTTGGTCCCAGAAGTGTGGAAGCTCTGAGGAAGTGTTAACTCTGTTCTCTCTCCAGAGATGCTGTCGGACCTGCTGAGCTTTTCCAGCAAGTTCTGTTACTATTTCTGATTTACAGCATCTGTAGTTCTTTCAGTTTTTCTGAGATCAACCATGATTGTATCAAATTGTGGAGCAGGCCCAAGGAGCTGAGTTGCCTTCTCATAATCTGAGTTTTTAAGTTCTTATTTGTTTCCAACAATCTTTCTGCCCTAGGGCAACCCCACAAATGGAACAAGACCCATCACTCGAAATCACCAGATTATTTCCATTATTAAGATGACTATTTCAGTAGATAATTAGCAAGCTCTATTTGCACAAACATTGATAAATACAGATATTAGTTTGTGATGCTGACAAGAATAAAGCTAAAGTAGAATCAGAAAATGTTTATAAACTTCAGCTAATCTAGATCTAAGTTCTATCCAACTTCAAGTCCTGCTCACCTCTAAATTCCTGTCTGTATCAATATTCTTCCAAATTAAAATTGCCATCCTTGTGTTCAAATCCTTCCATGACTGCTCATTAAATGGTGGAAGAATTTCAAGTGGTTTCTGCCTTTTGGTCTCCTCATTTGGAAAAGTAAACAAGTGCAACCATGTCTGTATAACGACTGCTACTGCAGGTTGAGTGTTATTTAACCTGCATGTGTGTATGGGAATGCTTATGTGCTCCTAGGTTTCGGACAGTGAATGATAATCGTTCGTTACAAACTTGGTTATGGCTAAAATCTATAGAACAGATTTATTAACATTCACAGATAAACAGTAACAGTAGACAACACAACTGATTACATGCCTTCAGCTGTGCCTCTAAGTAGCAGAAAACAAAAACAAAATGTGAAACACTGCTAATTTTCCAGGCATCTATCAAGTGGCAGACTCTGCAATATTTATTTTAGTGGTGTCTGATGTGCTGGAGAAGTGATGACCATGGTATGGTCTCTGTCTCATTTCTGGTTCTATCATGAACAAGGAAAATTAAATATGTATCTCTTGCAAGGTCTAATATCCACATTAAACAAGGACTAGAGCTCTTCAAATTCACATCCTCTTTCCATTCCACATGCCCACATGCACCTTGCCCCCCCCCCGCCACCCATCTCCCCACCAAGCCTTGTTCCTTTCCGTATGTGTAATCTCCTCTAGACACACAACCCTTTCCGTTCCCTGTGTTCATCTAATTTTGGACTTGTCTGCGACCTCGGTTTTCATTGCTCTGCAACAGGTGGCCATTCCTTATCCCCCCTACATCTCCTCACATCTTCCTATTTCTCTGTCATTAAAATGCTTTGACCAGACTGAGGCACAGAACTTAACACTGTAGTCACGATATTAACACCAGTGGGAGTATTAGCATTTGATGAGAGTGGGGTTCAGTTCAAAGAGTGTCTTAAACTGTGGGTGAGAAATAGCAACAGCGGAGGATATTTGGAAAAGTCAAAAAGCAGATTTAAACAGACTGGTGTACTTTTACCACTCTCGGCATAAAAATGTTGCCTCCTCTCACCTTAAACTTGTGGCCTTTAGTTTTGGGTTGTCCCATCTTTGGCTATTCATCTTATCCATGCCCCTCATGATTTGATAAATCTCTATAGGGTCACACCTCGTCCTGTGATGCTCCAGGGAAAATAGCCCCAGTCTATTCAGCTTCTCCCTATGGCTCAAATCCTCCAACCCTGGAAACATCCTGTAAATCTTTTCTGCACCCTTCAATTTGACAGTTAGTGTTTGTGTTTTAGTGTTAGTTGAACAGTTCAATTGCCGCAGAGCTAAAAATTGTTTAAAAATAAATTTGGACCAAAATGTGGCAGAGCAAAATGTGTGTCAAGACTGCAGTATATGGACATTTGTGGAAAGTGAGAGCATTCAGCGTGAACGTATCTGAGGTGGATGGCTTAATCGCCAATCTTTCCAGCTCTGAATCGTTGAGCTAGAGTGTGAGTTGGAGATACTCTGATACATAACGAAGGGGGAGCAGTGTCTGACTGGTCTCTACAGGAATTCCTCAGGATAGTGTCCTCAAGCCAACTATCTTCATCTGCAACATAATGACAATAGGGTGACCAATAGCAAGCAGAGTAAATTGAACCCAAATAAAGATACAGAATGAGAGAGTCCAGAAATTAATTCTATCCAACAATATATTTTCTGCATGTGAAGGAAAAGATGTAAAGAAAGCTGGAATGTTGACAGCAAAACCTTAGTGCAGGAGGTCGTCCAAAGGAAGGTAGAGGAGATGCCTAAGATGGTAGTTGTAAGGGATTGAATAAAGAGAGGAGCAGGTAGCATTCTTCCTAAGCAGGACTGAGAGGTTCTCCTGGTATGTTACCTATCTGGTACCAGGTTGAAGGACATCTCAAAAAATTTGGAAATATATTGGAAAGGGACAGGGAGGATCAAATTCATGTGCTCCATATTGGAACCAACATTGGAAAGAGTAGGCAACAGGTCTTCATGGAAAGTACTTGGAAATAGGAGATAACTTACACCATTAGTGCCATTAATTGCATGTCACACCTTCCCTCACTCACTTTCACCACATCACCCCACACCAAACCCTCCACCTACTAACCCTGTATGCCCACTCCACTGCCACCTCACTCACCTAGGACACCTCACCAACTTTCCTCTACTTGCATCAGGGCCCAGCACTACGAGATGTGCATCATACCTTTATCTCAGTCAATTCCTCTGTCTTTCATTCCAGGAGGAAACAGCCCATAACATTAATTTCTAATATATATGCTTACCACTGACTGTGTCTTGCAATACAGATACTTTGGCCACAACAGCAGGTCAGGGGCTAGGAAATAATTGCCCGAAATAACACACCTTCTAACTCCCAAAGCCTGTCCTTCATCTACAAGGCACAAGTCAGGAGTTCGATGGAATAATCTTCACTTACCTGGATGAGTGCAGCTCTACTAACGCTCAATAAACTCAACACTATCAAGGACAAAAGCAGCTCACTAGATTGGCAACGTATTAACAAACATTCGCTTCTTCCACCACCAACACTCAGGAGTAACAGTGTGTACTATCTACAAGATGCACTGCAGAAATTCACCAAGGCTCCTTAGACAGCACCTTGCAAACTCCCAACCACTTCTATCTAGAAGGACAAGGGCAGCAGATACATACAGCAACAGCATGTTCCCATTTATGTCACTCACCATTGTGACTTTAAAATGTATTATTTTATGAAGCAAATGAAGATAGTTGGCTTGAGGACACTATCCTGAGGAATTCCTGTAGAGATATCCAGGAGTTGAGATGATTGACCTCAAAAAAACCACACCCATCTTCCACTGTGCAAGGTATCACTCCAACTGGTAGAGAGTCTTCCCATGATCCCCATTGACTCCAGTCTTACTAGCACTGTGGTTGACACCTTCCATCACTTTACTGATGATTGAGAGTAAACTGACAGGTAGGGAGTTGGCAGGATTGGATTTGTTCTGCTTTTCTGTACAGGACATACCTGGGTAATTTTTCACATAGTTGGGCAGGTGTTATAGCCATTCTGTACCAGCTTGGCGAGGGTCATGGCAAGTTCTGGTGCACAGGTTGTCAGTACTTTTGCTGGAATCTCGCCAGGGCCCAGGGCCTTTGCAGTATCAACTTAATTTAGTACTAATTTTTTTAAAAAAGCCTCAAAAGCATACATCAGAGTAGTTTCTCAATGGTGGAATGTTAGAAGTAGCAGAGATGCAACAAGTATTTTGAAAGAGTTCAAGGGGCTAAATAGTTGCCTCTTGTTCCAAAAGTGAGGTTTTGGTTGCTAATATTCAAAATATGATTTAGTATTAGTTGTGTTTCCTAAGACCTTGGGATGTGAATCTCCTTGGAATGTTTTATAGTGTTAATAGAGCCTAATGTTGGGCATTCCATGTCTGGGCTCCTTCTGACCTGTTATGGGCTGTTTCCTCCTGGAATGAAAGACAGAGGAATTGACTGAGATAAAGGTATGATGCACATCTCGTAGTGCTGGGCCCTGATGCAAGTAGAGGAAAGTTGGTGAGGTGTCCCAGGTGAGTGAGGTGGCAGTGGAGAGGGCATACAGGGTTAGTAGGTGGAGGGTTTGGTGTGGGGTGATGTGGTGAAAGTGAGTGAGGGAAGGTATGACATGCAATTGTGATGTGATAGCACAAAAACCTTGGTTGTGAGGTGGCTGTAGTCGCTGAGCTAGAGCCAGTGAGAGGTCACAGATGGTGGCAGAGCAGAGAAGGCTTTTGGCCTTCTTTTCCTCACTGCTGGCCCCCTCTCCAGATGGTTGAGATGGCACTAACCTGGATGGCAACCGTAGACAAGGCTGGCAGGATCTTGTGGCATGGACTCCTTTTGCCGATCTTGAGAGAAGAGGATGGCTCTTCTCCGCACCACCCTGTCCACCAGGACTTCCAGGTCCCTGTGTGAAGAATTGAGGGCTCTGCTTCACCTTCCCTGACATCTTGGCCTTTTCGGCCTGTCATTGTGCAGGCCATCCCTGGAACACCAAGACTCATCTGGGTGCACAATGACCTTTTAAAAAATGGGTATCACTGGCTGGGCCAACATTTCTCCCTATCCCTAATTGCCCCAAGGGCAGTAAAGTACCACATTGCAGTGAACCTGGGGCCACCTGGAGACCAGACAAGGTAAAGACTTCTTTTCCTGAAGGACATTAGCCAGTTAGATGGGATTTTAAGAAAATGTTTAAGTGGCTGCTATTAAGCTAGCTTTTAATTTCACATTTTTAATGAAATTAAATTTAACAATTTCCAACATAATATTTGAGTATACGTTCCCAGAATATTAGCCTACAGTTCTGGACTACTAGCCTAATGTTAGCCAAGTATTATTAGCTGAGTGACATTTTTACTGTCCTATTATCCAAGCTAACACTGACACTTAATCAGTAACAAACTATCTCATTCACTAATGCCCTTTAGGGAAGGAAATCTCTCTCCTTACCTAGTCTGCCTCCATTTCACTCCACTGAGGTTAACTCTTAACTGTCTTCTGAAAATGGCCTGGCAAGACACTCAGTCAAAATCACCTAGGCACGGAGAACAACCGGCAATCTTGACAGCGATGTCCACCTTCCATAGAAGAATAATGACAATAAATAAGCACTGAGAGCCCTAGCCCTTTCAGCTACCTAATGAATTTATATACGATGCTTGGTTTAAGGGCTTTGAAAGATAATTTTGATGCAGAATTGTAAAATTACATGAACTTCTCAGACTTCCAACCCCTCTCAGTCAATACGCCGTAATACTCCCACAAGTTAAATAGTTTTATTTCTTCTCAAGCTCATTTTAAGACAAAACAATTCTTTTCATCTCAGTCTCAGTCTCCATCTTTGCATTCTTAACTAGCCGCTTCTATAGACACCAATGTACTTGTCGAGCTTTGATAGCTTATTAATCATTTTGGAATCCTGTTCATAAATATAAAAGATTTAACAACTATATTCAGACATAATGACAACAAGCTAATGACTTAGTTCCTTTTGATCTTGAACACAAGAATGCATTTATTTAAATAAACATATGCATTATGAGATGGTTAACTGTCATCTGGGGTAAGTTATTAAGATGAAACTTCATATAAAGTCTAATGAATACTTGATAGACTCATGACACAGTACATTTGATTGGTTCCAAATATCATGTATGTTACTAGAGGGAAAATGCAATATTACTCCCAATTACTAAATCCAACCTCAAAGTATCCACTAATTGTTGTTGACTTGCTGATTAATTCTGGCAATTTCTGATTTTTCATCCTTTCGTAGAATTACAGAATCCTGCAGCACGGAAAGGGGCCATTCAGGCTGTAGGGCTTGTGCTGGCCCTTTGAAATAGCTATCCAATGAGACATATTTGTCAAGCCTTTCTGCATGGCCCTACAATGTTTATCCTTCATTCAGTCACCAGTTCTGTTTCTCATGCTATTACTAAATCTATGTTCACTGCACTTTCTGGCAGCACATTCCAGATCACAAAAGCTATGCTAAACTTTCTTAAAATCACCAGAGCATGGTGGTACTTTGCTTCAGAGCATCAACACTTGGAGTCATGGCGTTAGCTTTTTTGATCTTAAGTCTGATACTGCTTTCACTTAGATTCATATCTGAGCTAAATAGAGAGCAGACTTGAAGAGCACAGGTTGTAGTCTGTTTACAATGAGAACAGAGAGATAACACTTGTTAGTTCTCAGTGCCTCCTCATACGAGTACATACATGGTAGGGAGGTTATGCAGGCTTTGGAGTACTATGTGCAGTAGTGGTCTATTGTTTTGTAAATGTATTGAAAGCAGTTCAGAGAAGGTTTACTGGATTGATAAGTGGAATGGGTGGGCGTCTTACGAGGATAGGAGGACAGATTGGACTTGTATCTGTTAGAGCTTAGAAGAATAAGAGTCAACTTTTTTGAAATATATAGGATCCTGAGGGGTCTTGACAGGGTGGACATGGGAAAATTGTTTCCCTTTATGGGCAATCTAGAACTAGGTGTTATTATTTAAAATAAGCAGTTGTCCATCTAAAAGAGAAAGGAAGAAATTAACTCTAAGTAACAATGCTCATTGAAAAGCTGGTTCAGGGCCAATGGCCTCCATCTGCACTGTGAGATTTCTGCACCTCCTACTCACCTGGGACACCTTGCCACCTTTCCTGACTGAGGACAGACCAGCTCCCTGACTGGACTACAGACTCTTTTTCAACTATGGCAATTTGCGTGAAACAATGTGTTTGCCCAGTAAGTGTCTGGAATATGACATTGATGTAGCAGGAATGGATAGAGTTACTTTTGTCCTTGAGGACCATAGGGCTGCTCTCTAATTTGAGAGATGACCCATGGTTGTTTAACCTGAGGGTCACCTCAGCTGATGTGGGAATTGAACCCATTTTGTTGGTGTCACTCTGCATTGCAAACCCAACCATCTAGCCAACTGAGCAGACAGACCCATAGGACAGCATCATATACCAACATTCCCATTCTCATCTAGCAACTAAAACCTGAACGGGAAATTCCAACTTTATTTTTGTTGTCAAGATTCTAATTTTTTCATTCTTGCTGGGCTCTCCTAGCCTTCTCAGCATTGTACAAATCATCCAATACTGGGAAAATTCTGCCTATTGTATCTTAAAATATTAAATTCCATTTTTGTTCCAAATTGAAAAGAGCCTTTTGTGAAAGACCCTTTGGAATTGGTAGATCATTATGTAGAAAGCTTCTAAGCATCATAATTGACCTTCTTCCTCAACCAAAGATTCCTCAGCACTGTTGTTGACAGGGGCCTCAACTCGGCCTTTACCCATCTCCCACACTTCTGCCCTCACTCCCTTTCTTCCCTCCCGCAACAGCGATAGGGTTTCCCATCCCACCAGCATCTACATCCAGAAGATCATCAGACACCATTTCCACCACCTCCAGCAAGATGCCACCGTCGGACACATATTCCCCTCCCCTCCTTGTCCGCCTTCCACAGGGACCGTTCCCTCCAGGACACCCTGGCCCACACTTCCTTCACCCCCATTGCCCCCATACAACCCACAACACCTTCCACTGTAATCGCCAAAAGTGTAACACTTGCCCATTTACCTCCTCCCCCCTGCTCAGTATCGAAGGGTCCAAACATACCTTCCAGATGAAGCTGCACTTCCCATAATATAGTCTACTGCATTCGCTGCTCACGGTGTGGCCTCCTCCACACTGGGGAAATGAAGCGTAGACTGGGTGACCACTTCACAAAAGGGTGCAAAAAAGACCCTGAGCTTCCAGCTGCCTCCCACTTCAACACAGCTTGCTCCCTGGCCAACATCTCTGTCTCAGGCTCACTGTAATGCTCAGCAAAGCTCAGTGCAAGCTGGAAGAACAGCACCTCGCTTTCTGTCTGGGGACCCTGCAGCCTTCTGGATTCAATATCGAGTTCAGCAATTTTACGGCCTGAACTGTCCCATGTACTAGCCCCCTACCCCTCATGCCAGGCCTTGTTACCACACAAATAAAAACCAAAAGAACTGCAGCTGCTGTAAATCAGGAACAAAAACAAAGTTGCTAGAGAAGCTCAGCAGGTCTGGCAGCATCTGTGGAGGAGAAAACAGAGTTAACGATTTGGGTCTGGTGACCCATTCTGAGGAAGGATCACCAGACCTGAAGGGTTAACTCTGTTTTCTCCTCCAGAGGTGCTGCCAGACCTGCTGAGCTTTTCCAGCAACTTTGTTTTTGTTCTTTGTTGTCGCACAGCCTGCCATTACACACAACCCATTGTTAGCCACTAACCTTTGCCAATAATGGCTGTTCACCCTCCTAGCCAGATCATTATCCACTCCTTTGTCTGCCCAACTGTCCTTCTCTCTCTTTAGGCTCTATCCCCACCTATTGTTTACTCCTGACACCATCTGCCGCCACCACCCACCACTTGCCCCAACCCACCTCCAACCCTACCCCCCAACCCCCTACCCTATCTTCTACTTATAAATCAACATTTTCCTAGAACAAAAAACAAAGAACAAAGAAATCTACAGCACAGGAACAGGCCCTTCGGCCCTCCAAGCCTGCGCCGATTGAGATCCTCTGTCTAACCTGTCATCTATTTTCTAACGGTCTGTGTCCATTTGCTCCCTGCCCATCCGTGTACCTGTCCAAATATATCTTAAAAGACGCTAACGTGTCTGCGTCTACCACCTCCACTGGCAACGCATTCGAGGCACCCACCACCCTCTGTGTAAAGAACTTTCCACGCATATCTCCCTTAAACTTTCCTCCTCTCACTTTGAACTCATGACCCCTAGTAATTGAGTCCCCCACTCTGGGGAAAAAGCTTCTTGCTATCCACCCTGTCTATACCCCTCATGATTTTGTAGACCTCAATCAGGTCCCCCCTCAATCTCCGTCTTTCTAATGAAAATAATCCTAATCTATTCAACCTCTCTTCATAGCTAGCACCCTCCATACCAGGCAACATCCTGGTGAACCTCCTCTGCACCCTCTTGAAAGCATCCACATCCTTTTGGTAATGTGGCGACCAGAACTGTACACAGTACTCCAAATGTGGCCGAACCAAAGTCTTATATAACCGTAACATGACCTGCCAACTCTTGTACTCAATACCCCGTCCGATGAAGGAAAGCATGCCGTATGCCTTCTTGACCATTTAGTTACTGTCAATTCTAAAGAAGGGTCACCAGACAAAATGTGTACAAAATGAGCAGAGGTATATATCAAGTAGACAGGCAGAGAATTTTTCCTAGGGTGGAGATAGCTATTACAAGGGGGCATAGATTTAAAGTGTATGGAGGTAGATATAAGGGAGACGTTAGAGGTAGGTTCTTTACTCAGAGAGCGGTCGGGGCGTGGAATGCATTGTTAGAGAGGGTAATGGAGTCGGCCTTGTTAAGGGTTTTAAGTGGCTATTAGATAGGCACATGGATGACAGTATAAGGTAGGGGTGGAGGTTAGATAGACTTTAGGATTAGGGCAAAAGTTCAGCACAACATCATGGGCCAAGGGGCCTGTACTGTGTTGTACTACTTTATGTTCTTTGTTTTATGTTAACTTTGATTTCTCTTCACAGATGCTGCCAGACCTACTGAGCTTTTCCAGCCATTTCTGTGTTCCTTCATCAAAGAATATTTGTAACCTATTTTATCACACTTTTGTCTTGGTTCTCAGGTGAGCAAGGCTGAATAGTGTTCTGTCAGCTCTGGTATGTAAGTAGTCAGCCTGTTTAGATGACTTGAAAGTGTATGACAGCACACGCTCCGTCATCCACTTGATGCTGACAGCAACACACAGATGGCAAAAGTTGTAGCTGCAATTCTCAAGCTGAGTAAGAGAGTGTGGATTAACAACAACCCAACAGAGCTTGCACTCTATAAAACCTGCACCCTCAGTGCACTCCTGTACAACAGTAAGACCTGGACTCTGTATGGCTTCCACCTTTGCTGTCTCAGATGTATCCTTAGCATTTCTCGGCAGAACAAATCCACTTCAGTTGCTAGGACTGTCCTAGGAATGGAGATTTGGAAAACTGCGCCAGTATTCTCTAGAGCTTGGAAGCAGGAGAGGTGATCTCATTGAAATATACAACATACTGAAAGGGGCAGACAGGGCGGATGTAGGTTCTGTTCCTCTTTTTATTTCAGACTTCCAGTATCCACATTATTTTATCTTCATTGAATGCAGGTTGGGGAGTTTAGAAGCAAAGGGATGCTATTTAGGACTGAGGCGAAGAGAAGTTATTTTATTCAGAGAGTGGTGAATTCTCTGCCCAGAGGGTTGCAGAAGCTCAGTCCTTGTGTATATTTAAAGTAGAGGTTGAAAATATTTGATCATTTATAAGGTTATGGGTATAGTGTGGTTAGAAGGTAGTGAAGTGTTCGGTCAGCCATGATTGTATGAAATGGCAGAGCAGGCTCGACAGTCTGAATGGCCTCCTCCAGTTCCTGAGTTCCTAATTCAGAAGCCCTTATACATGATAATTTAATTAACATGCACTCAGTGCAAAGCCAGTGTTACTGGCTCAGCCATATTCAACAAATGAAAGTCAGCTATAGACCCACAGATCTTCAGCGTAGTGAGTTAGCTGCAAGCTGCTGACTTCACGGATGATTATACTTCTACAAAGGCATTTACCAGTGAGATGTGAAGATGGCAGGTATTGTCACTAACAATGGTCAGACAGTCACTAAATGCTTTAATCTCTGAAGTTTGATAGAAATTGAAAGAGGCAGAGAGAAATGAAAATCTCAGTAGCTTGACAAGAAGCCTTTTGAAAATAGAGGCCAGTTAATCAAACACCTTTCCAGCTCATAAAGTGTGAAGCTGGATGAACACAGCAGGCCAAGCAGCATCTCAGGATCCAGCTCATTGTCTTTGTCTGCAGCAAATGAATGGGGACTGCCACACTGGAGTGGTGCTCCTGAACTATAGCAGCCAATGATTGACATTGAACCGACCATCATGACACAAACCATTTCCTACTAGATGGAAGGCTGCTGGTATTTGTAAACTAATGAGCATACAACACAAATGGAATGCTTTCCAAGAAAGTAAACTATTTTTCAGAAATGCTTCAGCTGGCGATCTGGGGACTTTGAAAAGTCAATTGTAAACTTTCTTATTTCAAAAAAAGCAAAGTATTCTGGATGTTGGAAATCTGAAACAAACAGAAAAATTATTGGAGAAGCTCAGCAAGTCTGGCAGGGTCCGTGCTCAGAGAGACAGAGTTAACATTTCAAGCCTGGAATGATGCTTATTCAGAACATAGAACATAGAACTGTACAGGAACAGACTCTTTGACCCATGATAACAAAGTGTGAAGCTTGATAGAAATTGAAAGAGGCAGAAAGAAGCTGGATGAACACAGCAGGCCAAGCAGCATCTCAGGAGCACAAAAGCTGACATTTCGGGCCTAGACCCTTCATCAGACCCCCCTCTGATAAAGGGTCTAGGCCCGAAACGTCAGCTTTTGTGCTCCTGAGATGTTGCTTGGCCTGCTGTGTTCATCCAACTTCACACTTTTGTTATCTTGGATTCTCCAGCATCTGCAGTTCCCACTATCTTTGACCCATGATGTTGTGCCAAACATGATGTCACTTTAAGCTAAACCCTTATGCCTGCCTTTGGTCCATACCCGTCAATTCTTTGCATATTCATGTGCCTATCTAAAAGTCTGTAAAATGTGCGTATTAAACCTGCCTCCACCACCACCTCAGGCAGTGCATTCCACATTCCTACCACATGCAGTGTCAAAAACTTGCCCCTCACATTTCCTTTGAACTTCCCCTTCTCACCTTAAATGCATGCCACCTGGTTTCAGATATTTCAACTCTGGGAAAAAGGTTCTGACCATCAACTCTATCTATGCATCTCATAATTTTATATACTTCTATCAAGTCTCCCCTTGGCCTATGCTGCTCAAGAGAAAACAATCTTGAGTTTTTCTAGCCCCTCCTGATAGCTCATACCCTCTAATCCAGTCAGCATCCCTTTCTGAAGAAGGGTCTCGACCCGAAACGTCAGCTTTCCTGCTCCTCTGATGCTGCTTGGCCTGCTCTGTTCATCCAGCTCTATACTTTGTTATCTCAGCATCCTGGTAAACCTCTTTTGCACGCACTCCAAAGCCTCCACATCCTTCCTGTAATGTGGCAACCAGAACTGAACACAATACTCTAAGTGTGGCCGAACCAAAGTCTTATGATCTGCAAAATGACATCCTGACTCTTGCACTCCATTCCCCAATAAATAAAGAGAAGCATGCCATATACCTTCTTTACCACCCTGTCTCCTTGCATGACCATTTTCAGGCAGCTTGAACCCCAAGATCCCTCTGTACATCAATGCTAGCCAGAGTCCTGCTCTTAACTGTATACTTTCCCTTAACATTTGATCTCCTGAAGTGCAGCACCTCACATTTACATGGATTAAACCCCATCTGCCATTTGTCGGCCCATATCTGCAACTTATCTACATGTTGCTGTATCCATTGACAATCTTCTACACTATCCACAACTTCAGCAATCTTTGTTTCGTCTGCAAACTTACTAACCCATCCATATACGTTTTCATCCATTTATATTATCACAAACAGCAGAGGTCCCAGTATGAATCCCTTCGGAACACCATTGGTCATGGGCCTTCAGCCTGAAAAACAACCTTCCACCACTACCCTCTGCCTTCTATGGGTAAGCCAATTCTGAATCCGTGCAGCCAAGTCACTGTCGATGTATGAAGAACTTTTCCTACAATCCTTCCGTTCTGAAGAAGAGTCATTCTAAATGTTAACCCTGTCGGAACAGGGAGATTTAAAGTCCTCGTCAGACAATCTCAAAAGCTAGCATCTAAGTTCAGTGGATAATGGGGAAGGCAAATGAAATATCGACCTTTATTTTGAAGGGAATGGATTATAAATGCAGAGATGTTTTGCTAAAATTAGCAAGACACTACTCTGACCACAGCTAGAATATTGAGAACAGTTTTGGACTCCTTATCCAAGGATAGATATACTGGCATTGGAGGCAGTCCAGAGAAGGCTCAATAGGCTAACACCAGTATGGAGAACTGTCTCATGTAGAGATGTTGTGTTGGTCAGGTCTGCTGTCATTGGAGTTTAGAAGAATGAGCGGTGATATATAAGATTCTTAGGGAACTTCACAGAGTAGATGCAGCAATGTTGTTTCTGCTTGTGGGTGAATCTAGGACCAGAGGGCAGAACCTCAGAATAAGGGATCACATATTTAAAACAACAGCAATGGGGAATTTCTTCTCTGAGAGTCATAAAATTGTAAAATTTGTTACCACAGAGGTCTGTCGACCTCTGGGTCATTAAGTATATTTCAGGCTGAGATAGCCAGATTTTTCATCAGCAAAGGGAATCAAGGATTATGGGAAAATGGGAAGCTGGAGTTGAGTTACAAAAACAAAGTTGCTGGAAAAGCTCAGCAGGTCTGGCAGCATCTGTGAAGGAGAAGAACAGTGTTAATGTTTTGGGTCTGGTGACTTCATCAGAACTTCCCCCTACCACAGTCCTCAACTCAATGACTGGCCACAAAGTATCACTTAACTTTAACCTGGGCTTCCCCATGTCAAGGCCCCCTCCGTGAAGCTGCTGAAAACAAGAGCTACCAGTCTCTGGCTCTCAGCTCTTGACTGGTTGGACTTTCATCCTGCCCCAGTGAAGGTTTTTGGTCCTGGGTAGTGGTCTCACCACTGCCTGATTGGTGTGTGGTTCAGCAGGCCTTTCCTGCAAGAGACAGTGTGGTCACTCACTGGCACTCCAGTACCTCAAGAAGTTTCCATCCCCTCATACAGATATAAAATTGCAAATCTTGCTCTCCGAAACGAGAGTTAACTGAAAACTACATGTTTCTCTCAGGTGCCTTACATCAATTTTATTATTTCATATGTGGGGAGGTGAGAGCTGAGTGCTATTATTTCTAGACTATTAATGCAGAGACTCAGGTAATGTTCTAGGGACCCGGGTTGGAATCCTACCAGGACAAATAACACCATAAGACATTGGAGCAGAATTAGGACATTTGGTCCATCAAATCGGTCCCACTATTCAATCATGACTGATATGTTTCTCATCCCCATTCTACTGCCTACTCCCCATAACCTTGGATTTTCTTACTAATCAAGAGCCTATCTATCTCTGTCTTAAATGCATTTGATGACATGACCTCCACGGCCCTCTGCGGCAATGAATCCCACAGATTCACCACCTTCTGGCTGAAGAATTTGCCTCTCTCCCACTCATGGAAACATCTCCACATCCATTCTATGCAGGGCTGTCAGCATTCTTTTAGTATCAATTAGATCCCCTCTCATCCTTTCAAATTCAATTGAGTACAGACCCAAAGTCTTCAACACCCTTTATATTCACTTCCTTGGATAAGCATAGGGATAATGATGGGATTGTGTAGGGGGAAGGGCTTAGATTAGTTCACAGGTCGGCGCAACATCGAGGGCCGAAGGACCTGTTCTGCGCTGTATTGTTCTATGTTCTATGTTGTATATGACAAGCTCTTTATCCCTGGGATCATTCTTCGAAATGTCCTCTGGACCCCTTCTATGGTAGAATTTGGAATTGAGTCTAATTAACTAGCTGATTTATACATGCCCTTTAGGGAAGGAGACTGCCATCCTTACCCAGTCCGACCTACCCACGATAATGTGGTTGACTTGGGGATGGGCAATAAATGCTGATCTAGCCAATGATGTCCAGATTCTGTAAATTAATTTTTAAAAGTATAATATTACTCATTGGGGCAATTGGCTAGGAGCTGCATTGGCATCCAAAACTAATTATTAGAACATAGAACATAGAACAGTACAGCACAGAACAGGCCCTTCAGCCCACAATGTTGTGCCGACCATTGATCCTCATGTATGCACCCTCAAATTTCTGTGACCATATACATGTCCAGCAGTCTCTTAAATGACCCCAATGACCTTGCTTCCACAACTGCTGCTGGCAACGCATTCCATGCTCTCACAACTCTCTGCGTAAAGAACCTGCCTCTGACATCCCCTCTATACTTTCCACCAACCAGCTTAAAACTATGACCCCTCGTGCTAGAAATGTATTTGTGTGCCAGTCTTTTCCCATGCTGAGAGTTTTCTGAGCCATGATACACTGCTCTTTTCCTGTGTGGTTTGATGGCACACTATGAATTTGGGTTCAAGGCAGACTGCTGAAGGAGAAGAGTCAAGAACTGCCTTCAGGCTTACGCTTTAAAGTAACATTATTTATGATACATCAATATGAAATACAGTCGTACATGATAATCATGAGTATACCAGGCTCTGATCACATAGTTACATTAATACAGGCTGAGCTATCTTCTTTGTGTGTTCATGTCCATGTACTGTCTTATTCATTCTAATCTGTTCTCATCCAGTGTAGTCTAATTACGCCCATTCATTTTTCTATTTATGCTAAATGATACGTAGTTTTGTGACGTTATTGCAAAGTCACTGCAGAGTCCTGAACTCCTTAAACCACGACCTTGACCTGGTTTGGCATTGTATTCTGTGCAACCTGTGCGTGAATCTTACTCAGCTCATTATTTACTATTTTTCAACCATGATTTCTTAATAGTTATGATTTTTTTCAAACTTCAATAAGAAGAAACTTATTCTCTTGGTTTTACGTGTCTTCCATTTGGTTCTCTGATACGGGCAAGATTTGCCCTGATGTTGCTGGTTTTGAGTCACGACCTGCCGTGATTTGGATGAAATAACTGAGTGCATTGCTGATAGTCAGTGGGAAGCAAGTTGTGAGGAGAGCACAAGGAGTCTGAAAAGGCACAGAGATGGGTTAGGTGAGAGAGCAAAAATTTTGCAGATGGAGCAAGATGTGAGATTGTGCACTTAGTGGAAAGAATAGGAAATCACAATATAATATGATTGGAAAGAGATTGTAGAATGTTGCATTAACAGATGTGTTTGTCCTAGTACATGGATTGCAAAGAAAGACACACAAGTTCAGCAAATAATTAGGAAGCAGACTGAATACTGGCTGTTATTTATTTCAAGATGTCTGGGGTATAAAAGTAGGAAAGTCATACCAAGACAGGCCAAGGGTCATAGTGAGACCACATCAAGGGACTACATGATAAACTTCCTGTGACCATTTGGGGAAAGAGGAGACCAGGCCCTCGTATCTGTTCTCGAGTCAGGATTGCAGAGATGCAACAAACCCTGACCCCGCAAACTATATCTAACACAAATGATTGCATTTTCATTCTGGGATCATGGAGTTCCATGGGAAGTGGGCTAGGAAACCCCAGAGATAATAGGAACTGCAGATGCAGGAGAATCCGAGATAACAAGGTGTAGAGCTGGATGAACACAGCAGGACAAGCAGCATCAGAGGAGCAGGAAAGCTGACGTTTCGGGCCGAGACCCTTCGTCAGAAGTCTAGGCCCGAAACGTCAGCTTTCCTGCTCCTAAGATGCTGCTTGGCCTGCTGTGTTTATCCAGCTGTACACCTTGTTATCTGGGAAACCTGAGAAGAGGCTTTAGGTTGTGGATGTGTATCCATATGCCAGTACAAAGTTACAAGTACACTTACGCTTACAGTCACAGGGGCTTTCAGTGCAGAAAAAGATCCTTCCCTGTCTATCTGCACCAGTCAAAAACACTTCAGTCTGGTTGTTCCAGATGTCTGACTGTGATTGCTCAGTCTCCCTGCTCTTCTGCATTTGGCTTTGCTTCTTCCTGTCCGGAGATTAGCCACCTCATTTCTGACACCCGTCTGCGATGTCTTCCCTTAATAAAGGGGAATACAATGCTCTTTCATAAACCTATGCTGACTTTGTTTAATCCTGTTAATGCTTTCCAATTGTTTCGCTGGCAGCCTTTCGTAATATAACTGGCATTTTTCCCCCTACTGATGGTGAGCTAACTGCTTGTAATTTTCTGTTTCTTTCTCTCCATTCAGTTTTAAACAGTAGGATGACATTTGTCACCCTCCAATCTGGAGGAAATGTTTCATAGTCTAGAGAATTTTGAAATATAATCACCAATGTTTCCAATATATCCAGGCCCACTTCCTTTAGGACTCTGGGATGTAGATTATCAGGTCCTGGGATTTGTCAGCCTATAACTAAATTGATTTCTCTAGCACCATTTTTTAATGCTAACACTGATATTCCTCAATTCCTCCTTCACTCTAGACACTTGGCTCCTTAACATTTCTGGGAAAATATTTGTGTCGTCTTATGTGAGGACAGAACCAAAATGTGTTCAATTCTTCTGCCATTTCTTAGTTGCCCATGATAATTTCCTCCAAACCTTACTTAACTTATCCTGTTCTTGTGTCAGTGATAATGGGAACTGCAGACGCTGGAGAATCTAAGATAACAAAGTGTGGAGCTGGATGAACACAGCAGGCCCAGCAGCATCTCAGGAGCACAAAAGCTGATGTTTCGGGCCTAGGCCCTTCATCAGAGAGGGGGATGGGGTGAGGGTTCTGGAATAAATAGGGAGAGAGGGGGAGGCAGACCGAAGATGGAGAGAAAAGAAGATAGCTGGAGAGGAGAGTATAGGTGGGGAGGTAGGGAGGGGATAGATCAGTCCAGGGAAGACGGACAGGTCAAGGAGGTGGGATGGGGTTAGTAGGTAGGAAATGGAGGTGCGGCTTGGGGTGGGAGGAAGGGATGGGTGAGAGGAAGAACAGGTTAGGGAGGCAGAGCCAGGCTGGCTCTCTGATGAAGGGTCTAGACCTGAAACGTCAGCTTTTGTGCTCCTGAGATGGGCCTGCTGTGTTCATCCAGCCTCACATTTTATTATCAGAGACAGGCTGGGCTGGTTTTGGGATGCAGTGGGGGGAGGGGACGAGCTGGGCTGGTTTTGTGATGCAGTGGGGGGAGGGGAAGAACTGGGCTGGTTTTGGGATGCAGTAGGGGGAGGGGATGAGCTGGGCTGGTTGTGTGATGCAGTGGGGGGAGGGGACGAGCTGGGCTGGTTTTGGGATGCAGTGGGGGGAGGGGACGAGCTGGGCTGGTTTTGGGATGCAGCGGGGGGAGGGGATGAGCTGGGCTGGTTGTGTGATGCAGTGGGGGGAGGGGACGAACTGGGCTGGTTTTGGGATGCAGTGGGGGAAGGGGAGATTTTGAAACTGGTGAAGTCCACATTGATACCATTGGGCTGCAGGGTTCCCAAGCGGAATATGAGTTGCTGTTCCTGCAACCTTCGGGTGGTATCATTGTGGCACTGCAGGAGGCCCATGATGGACATGTCGTCTGAGGAATGGGAGGGGGAGTTGAAATGTTTCGCGACTGGGAGGTGCAGTTGTTTGTTGCGAACTGAGCGGAGGTGTTCTGCAAAGTGGCCACCAAGCCTCCGCTTGGTTTCCCCAATGTGGAGGAAGCCACACCAGGTACAATGGATACAATATACCACATTGGCAGATGTGCAGGTGAACCTCTGCTTAATATGGAAGGTCATCTTGGGGCCTGGGATAGGGGTGAGGGAGGAGGTGTGGGGGCAAGTGTAGCACTTCCTGCGGTTGCAGGGGAAGGTGCCGGGTGTGGTGGGGTTGGAGGGGAGTGTGGAGCGGACAAGGGAGTCGCGGAGAGAGTGGTCTCTCCGGAAGGCAGACAAGGGTGGGGATGGAAAAATAGCTTGGGTGGTGGGGTCGGATTGTAGATGGCGGAAGTGTCGGAGGTTGATGCATTGTATCTGGAGGTTGGTGGGGTGGTATGTGAGAACGAGGGGGATCTTCTGGGGGCGGTTGTAGCGGGGGCGAGGTGTGAGGAATGTGTTGCGGGAAATGTGGGAGACCCGGTCAAGGGCGTTCTCCACCACTGCGGTGGGGAAGTTGCGGTCCTTGAAGAACTTGGACATCTGGGATGTGCGGGAGTGGAATGCCTCATCCTGGGAGCAGATGCGGCGGAGGCGGAGGAATTGGGAATAGGGGATGGAATCTTTGCAGGAGGGTGGGTGGGAGGAGGTTTATTCTAGGTAGCTGTGGGGGGTCAGTGGGCTTGAAATGGACATCAGCTTCTAGCTGGTTACCTGAGATGGAGACTGAGAGGTCCAGGAAGGTGAGGGATGTGTCCCCTTGCTTTCCATGAGCAGAAGACTCCTTCATTCCTACCTTTAGTTCTAATTAAAGTTACTCTCAGCCTGAAATATGAACTTTGTTTCCTTCTATCGATGCTATCTGACTTGCTGAGAATTTCCTACACTTTCTTTTATTTTAGATTTCCAGGATCTTAGTATTCTTCTTTTGTCAGTGGGTGAGTTAGAATTTTGAACTCTAACTTTATTCATAAAGAAAAGGTAAAATTCAGTATTTTACTTCAGAGCAAAAGGAGCTCTGACTTATAACCAAAAATATTCTTATGCAAAGAACGGAAGGACATTGACCAAGGGTAGGCAGAAGGCAGTGGTTTAATTTAACATCATGTTCAGCACAATGTTGCGGGCTGAAAGGCCTGTTCCTGGATAGCTCTATGTTCAGTGTTCTATTTCTTACGGTGAAATAGATGTTATAGAAGTCATTGCTACAAACTTACAATCCTGACTGGGAGC
Source organism: Stegostoma tigrinum (assembly GCF_030684315.1). Lineage (NCBI taxonomy): Eukaryota > Metazoa > Chordata > Chondrichthyes > Orectolobiformes > Stegostomatidae > Stegostoma > Stegostoma tigrinum. The sequence continues at coordinate 127,089,663 of NC_081358.1, read as the reverse complement.
CTTTTTCATTGTGAGCATATCTTTGGAAATAATTAACATGTTTATCTCAAGCTGTTGGCCATTTGCTCGGAATCAAAGAACGATTATAACATAAAAGTACCTGCAATGGACCAAACCCTGATCATTTCTCAATCATTCCAATTTATCTGCATATTTTTCAGTAACAGAAAATCAACTAGTCCCAACCCCCTCAGTCTTGGCCCTGCATGTTTTTTCTCTCTTTTTAGATGACTATCCAATTCTGTTTTGAAAGCTACATTTGAATCTGCCTTTGGCACGCTCCCAAGTAATGCATTCCAGGTCCAAACTATTTGTAGTCGTAGTTTGAATCAGTTCCTGATTCTGCAAATTTGTTTCCATTAAGGCACACAAGAACATAAGAAATAGGAGCAGAAGTAGGCCATCTGGCCTGTCGAGCTTGCTCCATCATTCAATGAGTTCATGAACTCAGCTCCACTTGTCCGCCCGCTCACCATAACCCTCACTTCCTTTACTATTCAATAATCTTCCTTTAACTTAAAAATATTCAACAAAGTAGCCTCAGTGATAGTAGGAACTGCAAATGCTGGAAAATCTGAGATAACAAGGTGTAGAGCTGGATGAACACAGCAGGCCAAGCAGCATCGCAGGAGCAGAAAAGCTGATGTTTCAGGCCTAGACCCTTCATCAGCCTCAACTGCTTTACTGGGTAGGGAATTTCACAGCTCTTTGGGAGAAGAAGTTTCCCCTAAACTCAGTTCTAAATCTGCTGTCACTTTTTTTGAGGTTGTGCCTGTCGTTCTAGTATCACCCACCAGTGGAAACAACCTCTCTGCTTCTACCCCATCTATTTTGTTCATAATGTTATATATTTCTGTAAGATTCCCCATCGTTCTTCTAAATTCCAATGAGTATGGTCCAAATCTACTCAGTCTGTCCTCATAAGGCAACTCTCTCAACTCCAGAATCGACCTAATGTAGCCCCTGTAGTGCCAGTGCATTCTTTCTCAAGTAGGGAGGCCAAAACTGTACACAGTACCCCAGGTGTGCCTCATCAGCACCTATATAGCTGCAGCATAACCTCCCTGTTTTTAAACTCCATCCCTCTAGCAATGAAGGATAATATTCCGTTTGGCTTCTTAATTGCCTGCTGCACCTGCAAACTAACTTCTCATGATCCCTCCATTCACCAAACTGCAAGGTTGGGTTAGGTCTGCTGCTTCCAGGGACAGGCATGAGGCAGCAGTGGAGGAGGGTGGATGGTGGCTTCAACAGATACTAAGTCCATATCCAATACTCGGATGTTGGCCAGTTATAATATGACTGTCAGGCACTCAAACACTCAGCCTATGTCAACCCATGGCTTTCTATGCACTTTTACAGATGCCAGATCCCCCAATCTGCCCCCCCCCCCATTATGTCTCCATGCCCCTTAATATCCTCACATACCCCCATGCTCTGATATAACTCTTATGTTCCAGTCTTGCCCCTCACAGCACTAATTCCACTGCAATGCCCCCAGTGAATACTGAATAGCCACGTCCTAATATCCTATTTAGTGACATTTCAGAAGTCATGTAACAGCAATGGTAAGCCAGTGAAATGTGCATTGAAATGACTGCACAGAGGCCAGTATCCCATCACCAAGCCACTCTATATTTACTTGTGGACAGTACACTGGCTGTGGCCAGCCAGCTCGGAGTCAGTCCCCTGAACTGAGGGGATTTTAAATCTCCTGGTTATATTGGTTGGCCCAGGCTAAAAACCCCAACCAAGGATCTCATAGTCAACAAGATCAACCTGGTTACAATCCCTACTGTCACAAAATAAAGTTTTATGGTTTTAAGAGCACAGCGGTTATGCTGGAATTGTACAAAACATTGGTTAGGCCACAGATGGAAAATTGTGTGCAGTTCTGAAATCCACATTACAGTAGGGATTTGATTGCACTGGAAGGGTGCAGAGGAGATTTACCAGGATGTTACCTGGGCTGGGAAGTTTCAGTTATAAAGAGAGATTGAGGTTGTTTCCTGAAAGCAGATGAGATTGAGGAGGTGTTATGGGTGGGAACATGATTCAGATGTATAAAAGATTCTCAGGTACACAGACAGGGTAGACAGGAGGGATGAATGAACAGGAGTATGGATTTAAGGTAAGGAGCAGGAGGTTTGGTGGGGATGTGAGAAATACCCGGGGCAGGGGGTGATGGGAATCTGGAACACACTGTCAGTAAGGCTGGGAAAGGCAGAAACCAACATAACAATTAAGAAATATTTACTTGTGCACTTATGATGCTAAGGCATGTAGGATTGTGGGCCAAGTGCTGGATATGGGTTTAGAACAGTTTGGCGGTTGTTTTTAACAGATGTGATGGGCCAAATGACTGATTTCTGTGCTGTAGATCACTATGACTCTAACCTTTTCCTTACAAGACAGTCCTTAAATACTTGCTGTCAGCATAGTGAACCTTCACTGGACTGTCTCTAATACCAGTATATCTTTCCTCAGATTAGGGTCCCAAAAATGTCTACAGTATTTCAGCTGTGGCCTGACTAGTACTCTGCGTAACTTAGCAAGACTACGCCATTTTTTGACTCCATACCCTTTGAAATAAAGGCCGATGATCCAGTAGGAGGCAATGGCCTAGTGGTATTATCACTGGATTGTTAATCCAGATTTCAAGGTAACATTCTGGATTTGAATCCTGCCATGGCAGATGGTGGAATTTGAATTCAGTAAATATCTGGAATTACGATCTAATGATGGCGGTGAATCCATTGTCGATTGCCAGGGAAACCCATCTGGCTCACAGATGTACTTTAAGGAAGGAAACTGCCATCCTTACCGGGTCTGGCCTATATGTGACTCCAGACCCACAGCAATACGGTTGACTTTTAACTGCCCTCTGGGCAATTAGGAATGGGCAATAAATGCTGGCCTGGCTGGCGACACCCTCACCCTGTGATTGAATAAAGAGAAAAGCATTTCAACCCTGGCAACATCCTTGTAAATGTGTTCTGAACCTGTTCAAGTTTCACAACGTTCTTCCAATAGCAGGGAGACCAGAATTGCATGCAGTATTCCCTTTGTGGTAACCAATATCTTGTAACAGCTGCAACGTGACCTCCCAATTCCTTTCCTCAATGTACTGACCAATAAAGGAAAACATAGCAAATCCCTTCTTCACTGTCTTATCCACCTGCAACTCCACTTTCAAGGAACCAATGTGATATCCATCCAGCGAGGTATTTTGTCTTTGATGCTGGTAAGCATAATGAGTGTTGTGAAGCTGTACTCATTCAAGCAAACAGGGAATATTCCATCACACTTGTGACTTGTGCCTTTTGGATTTTGGACAGACTTTAAAGAGTCAGAAAACTTCATTAATTTTCAAAGATGGCTAAAGTCTGTCTTGTTAGAGATGGTCAATGTTTGGCATTGGTATGAAACAATTGTTACTTAGCATTTATCAGGCTGAGCCTGGAAATTGTCCAAGTCTTGTTGCATTTGGACACAAAATGTGTTGGTATGTCAGGAGTTGAGAATGCTTCAGCCCTATCATTTGCATAGATGTGCTGGGCTTTCCCATTGTTGAGAACATGGATATTTGTGAAGCCTGCTCTTGTAGCGAATTGTTTAGTTGTCCACCACGACTGGATGTGGCAGTACGCCAGACCTCATATCTGATCTGTTGGTTGTGGAATCACTTAGCCCCATCCATCCCTTGCTGCTTCTGCTGTGTGGCATGCAAATAATCTTGTGTTGTAGCTTCACTAGGTTGAAACCTCATTTTTGTTATGAATGGTGCTGCACCTGCCCTTCTGCACTCTTCATTGAACTTTCTTGAAGAAGATTAAGAGCATTTTGGCTGATGCCCTAGTCAATATTTATCTCTTAACTACCATCAATAAAGCAAATTATTTGGATGTTGTCAGATTGCCATTTATGTGCAGCTTGGTGTGTGTGTGTGTATTCCTGACGGATAGAATTGGCTGTAAAGTTCTTTGGAACATCCAGCGGTTCTAGAAGATGCTAGATAAGTTATAGCCTTTCTTTCTTTGACTACCAATGTTAACTAACTTTGTTTTTAAATGCCTAGTAATAACTTCTAAGAAATTTGTAGTGTTATCAAGTTCTGACACTAAAAACATTCCTGATTATGTATGGTTAAAAGCTTGCAGGTAATTCTGGCTAAAGGCCCAGACTTCACCAGATTCAAGTTAATTTATTATGTGACTGAGTCTTTAGATATTTGCCTCAGCCTGTAAGAACCTGAATAAACAGATATGTTAGGAAGAATTATGTTCCTCTAACTTGCATTAAATAGTTCTCTAATCTTGCTTTACCAACTTTTTGTCTTGTAGCATAGTTTACAACAGCAGAATATCACTGAAAGTTGCTGAATCTTTTCATCTAGCAACCATCAGGATAAATGAATGTATGCTGAGTTTAAAATTTGCCTCTAATTAGCTGAACTGTTTCTATCAAGTGGACAAAGGGGAAACTATAGGCTTCCTAAGCTCCTGTGTATGTCTAAAAAGGCAAAAGACTTGAACATTTTTTGTTAGCATTGAATGCGCCTCTGAGTGTGAATGTATATTGCTTTTAGAAAGCATAGTTAAGCCAAATTATGAGCTCAACAGGTTATTTTAAATTGGTTATTATTGCAAATAGTAGTATATTAAGGAATATTCAGCCAGTGATGCCCAATAGTTGAATTATGGCTATCAGTTAACAATTTATTTTGACTTTTGCAAGTGTGGTCCTTGGCCTTTTATGAAATCCACTGAGATTTATGGCCGAATTTGTTGGCATTACAAAATGTCAACCATTACATGTAATTCCAGGTTTGGGCTTTACTTAACTCAGCAATCTTGAATAAGCTATTAGCTACACTAACAATCATTATAAATAAACAATTCAAATAAAATTAAATAAAAAATAAAAGAGGAAAGGTAGCTTAACCATGGCCTACAAAATGAATTAGATTTAGCATTACATACGAAGAGGAGACATATAAAATTGCCAGAAAAGGCAGTAAACCCGAGGATTAGGATTATTTGAGAATTCAGCAAAAGAAGACAAAAAGTTTGATAAAAAGAGGAAAAATACAGTATGAGAGTAAGTTTACAGGAAACATAAAAACTGACCATAAACACCTCTATAAATAAGTAAACAAAGAACTGACAGACGAATGATGCAGAAATAACCTCCCATAAAGCTTAGAGAGTTAGTGATGTGAAAAATAGAAAGGAAAGTCCTACTTAAGTGATGGTACATTGGGAAATGTGGATGTGCAAAGAGAAATGGGTGCCCTTGTATTTCAGTTATTGAAAACAGGCAGATACAGCATAGTTAGAAATGCAGGAGGATTTGAGTTTATAAGTAGGGATGTCTTACTGAAGTGACATAGGGCCATAATGAGTCTATGCTTGGATTACTCTGTGCAGTTTGGTCTCCCTACCTAAGAAAGGATATACTGAGCAGAGAGGGACAGAAGGTTCATTAACCTGAAACCAGGGATGGCAGCACTGTCATTCAAGAAGAGATTGGATTGACTGGGTCTGTATTCACAAGAGTTTGGAAGAATGAGAGGAATCTGATTGAAACATGTAAAAATCTAATAGAAACAAAATAGAAGTTGCTGGAAAAGCTCAGCAGGTCTGGCAGCATCTGTGAAGAAAAAAAATCAGAGTTAACATTTTGTGTCTGGTGATCCTTCCTCAGAACAGGTCTGAGCCTTAGCAAAACTGGAATTCATAGGAATTGGGGGATAATTGTCTGGTGGTTGGAGTCATGCCTGGCACAAAGGAAGATGATTGTGGTTTTTGGAGTTTGGTTATCCCAGCTCCAGGACATCTCTGCAGGAGTTCCTCAGGGTAGTGTCCTGGGTCAACCATTCTTGGCTGTTTCATGAATGACCTTCCCTCCATCATAAGATCAGAAGTGGGGATGTTCGACAATAATTGTACAATGTTCAGCACCATTTGTCATTCCTCAGATACTGAAGCAGTCTGTCTTCAAATGCAGTAAGGCCTGAATAATATCCAAACTTGAGCCAAAAAGTGCTAACATTCACAACATATAAGTACCAGTCAATGTCCATTCCAATAACAGACAAACTAACCACTACCCCGTAATATTTATTTGTGTTACTATCACTGAATCCCCCACTATCAATATCCTAGGGATTACCATTGACCAGAAATTGATCTGGACCTGCCATATACATGCTGTGACTACAAAAGAAGGCCAGAGGCTATGAATTTTCACCACCTAACTCGCCAAAATCTGTTCACCATGTACATGGCACTAGTCAAGAGTGTGGTTGAATACTCCCCACTTGTCTTGATGAGTGCTGCCCCAATAACACTAAGAAGCTTGACAAAGCTGCCACTTGATTGGCACCTCATCCACAAGCATCAACTCCCTCCATCACCAGTGCTCAGTAGCAGCAACTTGTACAATCCACAAGATGCACTGTAGAAATTCACCAAAGACCCTTAGACAGCACCTTCTAAATCCATGACCACTTCCGTCTAGATGAACAAGGGCTGCAGATGCATCGGAACACCACCCCCTGCAAAGCTACTCACCATTCCTGACCTGGAATTATATTTCTGTCCCTTCAGTATCGCTGTGTCAAAGTCCTGGAATCCCCTCCCTAAGGGCATTGTGATACTACTACTGCATGTGAGCTGCAACAGTTCCAAAAGGCAGCCAGCTCCCTACGCAATGATCCCAGAACTGAGCCACGCTGGGGATCTATCACTGATCCTGAAATTACTCCACAGAGGCCGGTATCCACCATCAAGCCATCCTTTACTTACGCATGAACAGTCCTTGACTTTAGTACTGCTTCATCCTGAATCAGCTAGCAGAGTGGCGGTATCTGTGACACTCACCTTTTTAGTCTGTCAGGCAGGGCTCCCTGATTAACAGACTCAGTCGGGGAACAGATTCTCTATGAGGTCTACTTGGCTGACCTCTTACAATTGCTATAGATCCCTGTGCTGAGCCACTCTGGGCCTCCTCATTCACTGTATCAACAGTCATTGTGACCCTAGGCTTTTACTCTTCATTCAGGCAACTACTGGATGAACTGAGAAATAAATGTTGTATTTGTCTAATGATTTGTGTTAGAATTACAGTCTGAGGAGTGCTACAAATAATTAAACTCTATTTGTACTATGTAATCATTCATCTTTATACAATAAATGCACTAAATAATTCCTTTCTTCCATCATCATCTCGTTGTAGATTTTGTTCAGAGCACTTTTCTAATCCTGTCCATGTGTTTGGTATCTGAACCTAGATTTTCCAAACTCCCGAAAATGTTAGGTAGCCAGATTGAAAGCAGATGTCAAAAAACAGAAGCAGAAGTGCTACAGCTTCAATATTATTTTTATGAATTGCAACTACTTTGGCACTTTTTCACTGCCATTTTGTTGAGCTTTCTATTCCCGTTGATTGCTATGTGGCGTATCATGTTTACCCTGTGCCCGCTCTACTAGTTTTGTATTGAGGTTGAAACTGTAAAGCTTCTGATAACCACGGGCCTCCTTCCTTCCCAATTCACAGTTGCGCTGTTGTTTACTTGGTTGGAATACATCGATGGTCTTCTCAGTTAGTGATGGGATGCTAGCAGAAGTGACCTCACTGCAGTGAGAAGTTCTTAGAGGACTCTATGCAGCTAAATGGCGAACACTCCTTGGAGCCTTTGTGCTCCTAAGATGCTGCTTGTCCTGTTCATCCAGCTCTTCACTTTGTTATCTCAGATTCTCCAGCATCTGCAGTTCCCATTACCTCGAACACTCTTTGAGTGATGGTTTTTTTCTGTTCACTAGAAAGCAAACTGGAATTTTGAGTTCCTTAAAATTCCATTCATGATCATTTGTCCAGTGATCCCTGATGGGAAAATGGCAGATGATGAGGCATACCATTCTATCCACATTGACTATGCTCAAATAAATAATGCGATGAAAGGCTGCTTTAAACCATGGAACTAAAATTCTGTAGGATTTTAAAAAGTATTTGCAATACAGTTTCATTCTAATTCCAGAAGTGATTATGAAGCATATTTGTGCTGAGCTGCAATTGTTCCAACATGAAGCATATGCCTGACTTTCTTTCATGCCAACTTGATCTTGGATCAGAGTTTTTATGTGACTGTAAAAGTGAAAATTCAAAGCTCCATGACAGTTTTGTTGCTTTGCCATCAAATGCGTAAATATCTGTAGCATTTTAACGTCATATTACAAACTGTCAAATGTTTTCTTCTGTCATGTGTAGCATCCCAGTTATATCATGACGGCTGTATTTAGTGCTAGATGAGATGAGCTATAGTGAATTTGTTCATCTGGGGCTTATATTTGCAGCTGCCCAGTTTCATTTAAGTGTACAGAGTATTAAATTACCAGTCCATTCCTTTCCTGAACTTTCCTTTCCTGCAACTGAAGATTTCAATTAGGTATTAGACTAATTTATTGCGAGTGCCTTTCTTCAAAGAGACCTTGAGAGGTGAAAAAAATTAATTCTGAATTAGAAATGGAATAAATTATTCTACATTGTTTATTCTTCCCATAGATAAATTTCCAGACATTGTATGAACACAGTATAAACATAACACAATCAAATATGTAGCTGGAACCATGAACAAAGGGCAAAAACTGGTTATAGTCCATTTTTGGAAGCAGGATGTTAATATCTAGAAAATGAGCTGAAGGATATAGGACTGAAGCCAATCTTCACATGTTTATGATAACAAAGTGTGGGGCTGGATGAACACAGCAGGCCAAGCAGCACCTTAGGAGCACAAAAGCTGACGTTTCAGGCCTAGACTCTTCATCAGAAAAAGGGGAGGGGGAGAGGGTTCTGAAATAAATAGGGAGGGGTGGAGGCAGATTGAAAATGGACAGAGGAGAAGATAGGTGGAGAGGAGACAGACAAATTAAAGGGGCAGGGATGGAGCCAGCAGAGGTGAGTGCAGGTGGGGAGGTAGGGTCGGGATAGGTCAGTCCGGGGAGGACAGACAGGTCAAGGGGGCGGGATGAGGTTAGTAGGTAGGATATGGGGGTCTGGCTTGAGGTGGAGGAGGGCAGAGGTGAGAGGAAGGACAGGTTAGGGAGGTGGGGACAAGCTGGGCTGGTTTTGGCTTGCAGTAGGGGGAAGGGGAGATTTTGAAGCTCGTGAAATCCACATTGATACCATTGGGCTGCAGGGTTCCCAAGCGGAATATGAGTTGCTGTTCCTGCAAACTTCGGATGGCATCATTGTGGCACTGCAGGAGGCCCAGGATGGACTTGTCGTCTAAGGAATAGGAGGGGGAGTTGAAATGGTTTGCGACTGGGAGGTGCAGTTGTTTATTGCGAACCGAGTGTAGGTGTTCTGCAAAGCGGTCCCCAAGCCTCTGCTCGGTTTCCATGATGTAGAGGAGGCCACAACGGGTGCAGCAGATGCAGTATACCACATTGGCAGATGTGCAGTTGAACATCTGTTTGATGTAGAAGGTCGTCTTAGGGCCTGGGATGGGGGTGAAGGAGGAGATGTGGGGGCAGGTGTAGCACTTCCTGCAGTTGCAGGGGAAGGTGCCGGGTGTGGTGGGGCTGGAGGGGAGTATGGAGCGGACAAGGGAGTCACGGAGATAGTGGTCCCTCCGGAAGGCAGGCAAGTGTGGGAAGGGAAAAATGTCTTTGGTGGCGGTGTTGGATTGCAGATGGTGGAAGTGTCGGATGGTGATGCGTTGGATCCGGAGGTTGGTGGGGTGGTTTGTGAGGACGAGGGGGATTCTGTTTTGGCGGTTATTGCAGGGATGGGGTGTAACGTATGAGTTGCGGGAAATGCGGGAGACACGGTCGAGGGCATTCCCCACCACTGCGGGGGGGGGGGGGGGGGGGGGTAGGGAGGGGATGTTGCTGTCCTTGAAGAACGAGGACATCTGAGATGTACGGGAGTGGAATGCCTCATCCTGGGAGCAGATGCGGTGGAGGTGAAGGAATTGACCTATCCCCTCCCTACCTCCCCACCTACACTCACCTCTACTGGCTCCATCCCCGCCCCTTTAACTTGTCTGTCTCCTCCCCACCTATCTTCTCCTCTATCCGTCTTTGGTCCGCCTCCCCCTCTCTCCCTATTTATTTCAGAACCCTCACCCCATCCCCCTTTTCTGATGAAGGGTCTAGGCCCAAAACGTCAGCTTTTGTGCTCCTAAGATCCTGCTGTGTTCATCCAGCTCCACACTTTCATCTGCAGTTCCCATTATCTCTGTACACAGGCTTTGTCGGGCTGACAAGCATCATTCACACCAAATGCATGGCAACGTGCTAGGCAACAGCGCTCAAGAAACTCAGCATTATCCAGCACAAAGCAGTCTACTTCATTGGCACCACATTGTCAAACACTCACTTGTTCCATCACCAAAGGCACAATCATGTGAACAGCCTACTTCTAACTTTATGATGGAGGGAAGTCACTGATGAAGCAGCTGAAGACAGTTTGACCAAGAACACTCCCCTGAGGAACTCCAGCAGAGATGTCTTGGAGCTGAACTGATTAACCATCAGCAACTGCAACCATTTCCTTTGTGCTAGAGATGACTTCAACCTGCAGGGACTTTGCCCGGAACCGAGTGACCCAAGAGAAAAGCTGAGAGAGAGCATGTTACTACTAAGCAAGTGTTGCTCGATAGCATTGTTGATGACATCTTTCATTACTTTACTGATAATTTACTGATTATCCTCTTCTGAAGAAGGGTCATATTTGGCACAAAACATTAACTTTGTTTCGTTCTCCACAGATATTGCCAGACCTGCTGAGTTTCTCCTGCACTTCCTGTTTTAATATGAGCTACCTTAGCCATAGGCAACTTGTCATCAGGTAAATAAAGTAAGGAAGTTAAACATGTGGCTTAACATTTGCAGAGGGAGGAATGGGTTTCAGTTTATGGGGCATTGGCACCAGTTCTGAAGTAAAAAGGAGCTATTCTGGTCAGACAAGCTTCACCTTCAATGTGACGGGACTGAGTCTTAGTGCATTGAATAACTTGGGCTACAGGGAGGGCTTTAAATGCCAGGGGAGATGATGGCCTAGTAGTATTATTGCTGGACTGTTAATCCAGAGACCCAGTCAATGTTCTAGGGACCTGGGTTCGAATCCCACCACCATTAGCTTTCCTGCTCCTATGATGCTGCTTGGCCTGCTGTGTTCATCCAACTCTACACTTTGTTATTACAGCAGATGGTGGATTTGAATTCAATAAATATCTGGAATTAAGAGTCTAATGATGGCTGTGAATCCATTGTCGATTGTTGGAAAATCCCACCTGGATCTCTAATGCCCTTTAGGGAAGGAAACTGCCATCCTTACCTGATCTGGCCTACATGTGACTCCAGACCCATAGCAATGTAATTGACTCTTAACTGCCCTCTTGGCAATTAGGGATGAGCAATAAATGCAGCCCAGCCAGCAATGCCCTCATCCCATAAATGAATAAAGGAAAACAAAATTGAAGAGGGGAAGGTTTAGGATGGAGAAGCATAGGCTTGCAAAGCAAAAAGTGGTCACAATTTCAAGATTGTCGGCAAGAGAGGTAGGAGTGAGATGAGAAGAGACTTCTTTATTCATAGAGTTGTTTGGATTTGGAATGTGCTGGCGAGGAAAGTGGTGGAAGTGGATTCCATAGGACATTGCAAAAGAGAGCTAGATATATATTTGAAAGTAATGAATTGAGAGGGCTGTGGCAATAGGGCTGGAGAATGGAACAAAGAGTTTAAAGACAGATATAGACAGGTTAAATGAGCAGGCAAAAACTTGGCAGATGGAATGTAATGTGACAAAATAGTAAGTTATATACCTTGGCAAGAAGAACAGAGGAGCTGAATATTACTTAAATGGAGAAAGATTGCAAAAAGCTGCAACACAGAGTGATTTTGGGGTTCTCGTATGTTAATCACAGATTAAGCATATGGGACCATTTAGAGCTGAGACTAGAAGAAATTCCTTCACTCAGAGATGAGGGAATCTTGTTGAATTCTCTGGTGAAACACAATTTCCCTTCAATGACCATGCTGAATCTTCCTGATTACCTTGAGTTTTTTGAAGTGGGCAGCTATATCTTTCCTGAATTGGGTGGCACGGTGGCTCAGTGGTTAGCATAGCTGCCTCACAGCGCCAGGGACCCAGGTTCAATTCCAGCCTCGGGCAACTGTCTGTATGGAGTGTGTACATTCTCCCCGTGTCTGCGTGGGTTTCTTCTGGGTGCTTCGGTTTCCTCCCGCAGTCCAAAGATGTGCAGGCTGGGTGCATTGGCTGTGTTTCTATCTGGATGTAGACTGGACATGATTACCTGTTAGCTGACCCTGATTACTACTGCACTGTAGAAATAAAGCTCTCAGGATGGGAACTTTAGCCTGCCTTTAATCTGTGTGAGTTAGCTGGCTGGCCTGTAAAGCCAACATTGCAGGTTCAATTCCAGCACCGACTGAGGTTACCTCTTTCTCGATCTTTACCTGTGGCATGGTGACCCTCAGGTTAAACTCACAACCAGTTATTTCTCTCTCTCTAATGAATGAGCAGCACTTGGTCTGGTAGACCTATGTCCCCTTCACAATAGACAATAGATAATAGGTGCAAGAGTAGGCCATTCGTCCCTTCGAGCCAGCACCACCATTCATTATGATCACGGCTGATCATCCACACTCAGTATCCTGTTCCTGCCTTATCCCTATAACCCTTGATTCCACTATCTTTAAGAGCTCTGTCCATCTCTTTCTTGAAAGTATCCAGAGACTTGGCATCCACTGTTTTCTGGGGCAGAGCATTCCATATATCCACCACTCTCTGGGTGAAGGAGCTTTTCCTCAACTCTGTTCTAAATGGCCTACCCCTTATTTTTAAACTGTGTCCTCTGGTTCTGGACTCACCCATCAGTGGAAGCATGCTTCCTGCCTCCAGAGTGTCCAATCCCTTAATAATCTTATACGTCTCAATCAGATACCTTCTCATCCTCCTAAACTCAAGTGTATACAAGCCCAGTTGCTCCAATCTTTCAACATGCGATAGTCCCGCCATTCCGGGAATTGACCTCGTGAACCTACGCTGCAGTCCCTCAATAGCAAGAATGTCCTTCCTCAAATTTGGAGACCAAAACTGCACACAATACTCCAGGTGCGGTCTCACCAGGGCCCTGTACAGCTGCAGAAGGACCTCTTTGCTCCTATACTCAATTCCTCTTGTGATGAAGGCCAGCATGTCATTAGCTTTCTTCACTGCCTGCTGTACCTGCATGCTTGCTTTCATTGACTGATGTACAAGATCTTGTTGTACTTCCCCTTTACCTAGCTTGACTAATGAGAGAGCGGGATTTTGGTGACTACCTAATCAATGCTGCATCTGTTTCAGGAGTTACCGGAATTGATGTCTGTCACAAAACAAAAGTAAATTATTCAGTTCCTCATGGTGTATAAGAGTCAAAGAATTGGCTAGAAAATTCTCATCATGTTAGGATATTAGCTGTATGTCATGAATCAGTTTCAATACCAGAGGTTATCCACTAGGTGACAGTGTACATTTCATTCTCAATTAGCGTTTTTGTGTTAGCAAGGTTGCGTTGCAAGTCTTGGCTGTTTGTTGCAAAGAGTATTTTTCTGGGGAGACATTTCTTACTGGGCTATTCAGACAAAAGAAAAAAAGATGATCTGCATTTATAAAGCACCTTTACTTTTCCTCTGAGCTCAACTTTCAATCTCACGTTCTCTCCAACCCAAGGACCTACTTCCATGTGCCTTTGGACCTCATCAACTTACATGCTATGGAACCCTTTATTCTTGCTTTATTTTCATCTCCAAACATCACTATTTCAATGCTGTCCTGACAGATCTTCATCGTTCTTTCTCCAACATATTCAAAACTCCACTGTGCGTAAACTATCCCACACTAAATTCCACACATTCTTGCTGATATAGGAACATTGCACTCAAGAGCAGGAGTAGGCCATCAATCGCTTTGAGTCTGCACTGCCAGTTGATGCAGTCAAAACTCGTTTGCTTATGAATTGGACTCCACTTTCCTGTTTGCTCCCATAATCTTAACTTACTGGACCAAAGGTCTCTCCAACTTTTTATCCATTTTTCAAGGCCTTCCTCAAAGACTATCTTTTGTCACCTGTCCTAACAGCGCCTTCTTTGGCACAGCATCCATTTTTGATCCCACTTCCGCAGAATGTTGTGGGATGTTTTTCAGTAATAAAAGCTTTTCATCAATCTAAGTTGATGTTGCTTCAGAATTATTTTTAAAAAACTTCATACGTCACTAATTATTGTGACGTTTATTTGATTGTTATGTAACTCATTGATAAGTTATTGAATGAGATTTCGAATTCCAAGATCATTGTTCCTTATCTCAGTTTTTTTTTATTTATAAACACATGATGGCTAAGTTAAGCCAGTCCCTGATAACAGATACCCAGTGCTGTAATGCAAGATGAACCCACTCTCCCCTTTTCCATTGCAAAAGGTCATCGACCGAGCTATATGTGCCATTTTATCCATTCTCATGATTGTGGTGTGAAATCAGTGTAGACTACGCTCTTTATTGGCTTCCCAAAATTATGACTTCATAGAAACACTTAAAATTTATATGGACTGAGCTACTTGAAAGCTTGGTAATGTTCAGTGTAGAATAGTTATTAGGACAGTGAAAATTATGGCGGCTCTGGCTACGAATCCCTTAGATGTGGAAGCTGGATCCGGTGACAGGGTATAGAAGATTTTATACCACTGTTCTGTCAGAGCAGTGGTTCAGTATATGGGCAATGGTCTGACAATAGTGACAGCCTCAATTCAACTACCTGTCATTGTCGTGATTGTAATGAGATCAACTCAAGTGGACCTCATGGAATATGAGTTCCCTGATTGGACCAGGTTAACAACCCCAGAAAGGGAGCTCTGGCTGACAGATAAGAACATGAGTGATTACTCTGACAACTGGCTCTGAGGGAGTGTGTCAAGGACTCTCCACATGAACATAAAGGGTGACTTGGTGATGGGATACTGGCCTCTGTGGAGTTAATGCAGTAGTGATGACAGAAACGCATGCCCCTGAAGAAATTTGCTTGCAAAAGTTATCATACCACTATTTGGGAACCTTGACTCATTTGATAATGCTATCAAAAACTGGGCACAGTATGTGGAAGCAGTGCGTTAGTTTCTCCAGGAAAATGTCACTAACACAGATGAAAAGCAGCAGGTAATTCTCCTGACAGCTTGTGGACCACTGTACTGAGAACTGACACAGCTGGGATTGCAGACATCGGTTGAAAGGTCTCAAAATTTGGAGATAGCAAGAACTGCAGATGCTGGAGTCAGAGACAACACAGTAAGGACCTGGAGGAACACAGCAGGCTGGGCAGCATTAGAGGAGCAGGAAAGTTGCTGTTTCAGGTCATGACCCATCTTCAGATATGAGAGATGGATACTGAGCTTGTTCAGGTCACCTACAATGTGTTATTTCAGAATTATTTCAAAACGGAGCAGCGTGGTAGCTGAGTGGCACGGTGGCTCAGCGGTTGGCACTGCAGCCTCACAGCACCAGGGACCTGGGTTCAATTCCAGCCTCGGGTCACTGTCTGTGTGGAGTTTGCACATTCTCCCCGTGTCTGTGTGGGTTTCCTCCGGGTGCTCCGGTTTCCTCCCCCAGCCCAAAGATGTGCAGATTAGGGTGGATCAGCCATGCCAAATTGCCTGTAGTGCTCAGGCGTGTGTGGGTTATAGAGGGATGGGTCTGGGTGGGATGCTTCAAGGGGCAGTGCGGACTTGTTGGGCCGAAGGGCCTGTTTCCACACTGTAGGGAATCCAATCTTAAAAACCTCTTTTCTCAGTGCTGGGGCTATAATCTGCCAGCTGCAAAAATCATTTCATTCTGTTCTAACCTTAACTTCACACTTCCGGGAGGCAGTCTGCATGACTTTTTACATTGCCTAATTGGACTGATGTGGCAATTTGGCAGGGTCACCTCCTAACCTACCTGAACACATAGCATTGGGAATTTGAGCTAATTCCTCAGGTTGTAAGCAGCGCATCTTTGTCTTGCTGAAGTGAAGTGAAAGCTGCCAGTGTCTCAGGGAACCATAGAGTCCTTCTGTTCCGGAAAAGCCAGTGGTGTGCTTTACCTGAGGGCACTCACACCTCAGATGATGTTGAGGAGTCAGTACTTTCATGGGGACCTCGGCCAGCACAAGAATTGAACCCACATGTCCAGCCAACTGAGCAATGATGCTAAGAACAGAGACAGACATCTCCCCATGAGAAGGTACATGAGATCACATTACTGCCAAGAAAAGGTCATTAACTACACTAATTAATATTTGAGTGCAGTAACTCTAAACAACAGCGTGTGATTGAGCTGCCCGTGAATCCACTGTTGCCGTGATTGCTCAAGAGCACACACTGTTTCTCAAAGTAACACAAGTCTAATCCAGTGAATATTTGACATTCCTTTCAAGTCGTTAGACATCCTAGCATGGAGGCCTTTCACTCCAACCTAATTAACAGAGGTGCCAACGTGTAATTGCGCTCCAATATTCTATGATTATAAAAATAAGTACAACAGGATCTTCTGTAGTGACATCAGAATACACATTATCACTGTGCTTTGAAATTATTTGCCAGCTCTGTTTCATTCTGATTTTTGATTCATTATTTATTCCTTGTTAGTCAGAAAAAATTTAACCAGTCTTACAATCATAGAATCACAGACTTGTTTTAAGTTGTCCTATAAATTTCTGTAACAACTTTATAAGTTCACTATGTCTTTGACATGAAATAATGTGTTGCGTTATTCTCAGTTGAAAAAGGGAGTGTCACAGTGCAGGATATGAGTTGAATTGAATAACGATCCTTGTTTGTTAGTGATGAACCGTGGAAACACTCCTGCAGCTATATTGTGTAATGCAGCAATGATTAACAGCCTAGTCATTCAGTTGAAGGAGGGGAAATATTTATTAAATCTTTAGTAGTGCACTTAAGGAAGATGTAATAATGACACATGGGGCCAGGAAATCTATCAGTATGTTAATAGTACATATCATTATTAATGCGCAAATCAGTTAACAATAAGGGGGATGAAGAGATGCATATCTACACTTGCACAACCAATTTCTCACTCTTAGCTTCTCCATTATTTACAGATAATAAAACGTGAGGCTGGATGAACACAGCAGGCCAAGCAGCATCTCAGGAGCACAAAAGCTGACGTTTCGGGACTAGGCCTCTCTGATGAAGGGTCTAGGCCCGAAACGTCAGCTTTTGTGCTCCTGAGATGCTGCTTGGCCTGCTGTGTTCATCCAGCCTCACATTTTATTAACTTGGAATTCTCCAGCATCTGCAGTTCCCATTATCTCCATTATTTTAAGTACTGACTGAAGTTTTTGATTAGCTGCTCATTAAGAAAGGAAGCAGTTCAACGGATCTGGGAACATAAACCATGAAAAGAAGCATCACAAGTTAACATGGCAAGAAAAATGTTAACTTTACAATGTGGAGGATTACAATGATTTTGGTAAAAAAAGAGCCATGTAAAACATTCTTAGCTTCTTGGTTAGATCACATTTAGAATGTGCATCCAGAACATTACAATAATGGAGACATTTTCAAGCAGAACCATCTTTTAAGATCCTATATTGGGAACATTAGATTGAATTCTATAGGGCCCTGAGTGACGTGGGCTATGGTGAGATATGTGGCAGAATTGTGTAAGAAATCCAGCCTCATGAGCAACAGGTTGACTGATGACGTGGGATTCTCACTAGGAAGCAGTGAGTTGCTAATTAAGATGGGTTTATACTTTGGTTGACCTCTTATTGACTCTTCAACTTGCTGCATTAATATTCAGTTCCTATCTCAACAAACTGAGCTCTCCTATAGACATTGAAAACTAACTTTGTTAGTAAATGATGGAAAGCATCAGTCAATCACGAAGATGGCTGTAAAGGAAGTGAGCATTTAGAAAAGCTATTCAGATTTTAAAACAGTTTCTTAATAAAAATTTAATGCACAAAATGGACAAAATGAGGTTGGCGTGTGGGTCCCAGTGTAGACTCTTCTGCACCCCCTCCCATTTCTGCTGCAGGCCTCATCCCCTCTCACCCCCACACATCGTGCAGGCCTCTCTCCCCCTCCCAGTGTAAGTCAACACCGCTCCCCACCCACCAAACTCCCAACTAAACCTCAGTTCCTGGTGCAGGCCTTTCTCCACTCCTGGCGCAGACTTATTCCTTCTTTCCTGCTCCTAGAGTCGACTACCCCCAGTTCCACTCGCAACACTGGCCTTCATCTTTGCTACTCCCAGGGCCCCAGCCCTAGCCTGTCAGTAGTTTATGGTGATGTCACTTTGTATTAAACATGGTGACATTGTCAGCACATACATACATCTGCCCTGTGGCAGCCAGCTGACATCACAAGAGCAGTGTTTGTGCCTGCATAGTGGATAATCTTTCCAGTGCTGAAAACTCCTTCATACTAGTGCGCTGCAAAATAGAGCTCACGAGCAGCATTGATAGAATGCCTAACTAAATATTATTGAAGATAAAATATATATTATTTGAACCTCTAATGATCATTCATTCACATGAAAATTATGCTGCGACAATGTCTCTCCTTTTTACTGTTATTGTATCCACCATGCAACAAAGTCCCCTATCAGAAGTCAGAAAGTTTTTATACTGGAGTGTTTCAACGTTTTGGAACTTCCAAACATGATATAAAATTTGCTCTTTAGTCTCTCTTAAGTCTGGTAAACAATTCATGAAGCCTAAATAATGTTACTGTAATTGCAAAAGAAAGTAAAAATGAATAAATGTTGTATACTATTAATAGCTGTATCAGTAGGAATTCACATTTGACTGACACACACAGGTCAGTCCAAACAGATGTGGAATGGACTACATTTGGATATTTCAGGGGCAGTTGTAAAATGAGATTTCTATTTCTACAGCTGTGAGATACATTAGACAAATAGCTCTGGGTAACAAGACACATCAATATTATCTGTCTGTGGTAGAAAGAAACAGAATGTTAAAGCTGTCTTTTACGAACATTGAAGCTAAGGAACATCGAAGCAGAGGAACATGAAGGGCCCATTTATCCATCCTGTGTGTTCCCTTATGCAATGAGATAACTTCGTAAACTAAATTTAGCCTCACCTTTAATCTTATCTTAAACTCTGGGGCAATGAACAGATCATCCATTTGAGCAATGAGTGTCAAAAATACTGGATACGTTTCAGTTTTTCAATGACAGCTCAAGACAAAGTGGGATGGTAATGGCAGAATAAACAAAGAATAAATTTAGAAGAAATGAAAATGTTGCTGTAGAGCTTGATGTTGGAGAAATTAAGTTCCATGAAATGATTTAAAGTTTATTGAACTCATAATTGATTGTGGAAGGCTATAAACGACCCAATTAAAAGATATGCTGCTGTTCTTAGTGCTTGCCTTGAGCTTCACTCGATACATACAGGGCACTAGTCACAAGTGGATGGAATATTCCTCATTTGCATGAGTGAGTGCAACTCCAACAACACTCAAGGAGCTTGACACCATCCAGTAAAATGCAGCTTGATTGACGTCACACCCACAAACAGTTACTCGCTCCACCACTGATGCTCAGTCGCAGCGTGTACCATCTACAAGATGCACTGCAGAAATTCACCAAAGATCCTCAGACAGCACCTTCCAAACCCACAACCACTTTCATCCAGAAGGACAAGAGTGGCAGATTCATGGGAACACCACCATCTGGATGTTCACCTTAAAGCCGCACATCATCCTGGCTTGGAAATATATCACCATTCCTTCATTGTTATTGAATCAAAAATCCTGGAATTCCCTTCCTAAGGGTGTTGTGGGCCAACCTACAGCACATGGACTGCGGCAGTTCAAGAAGACAGCTCACTTCCACCTTTTCAAGGGGCAACTATGGTTGGGCAATAAATGCTGGCCGAGCTAGTGACACCCATATCCCACAAGTGCATGAGAAAAAGACGATACGACAGCCAGAAATTCTAAGTTGATTTATATTCAGCTGGCTTGTTTCCTGAAAATAAATATGAATATTGCCTCAAAAAGACCTCTCAGAGGATGCACTGCAAATGTGACAGTGTTATACATGATTGAGAAGGCTATTCCATCATATGGAAATCCAAATCCCTGGAAAATCCATTAATTGAAGCATGGGAAAAATCTTCGCGCAGACCGCTGTACGGTTACAGGAGGCTTAGTTGGAAATAGCTCAACATACAAATCTGGAAAGATGATAAGTCAAAGCAGTGGAGGGATTTGAAGATGAGGCTTAACCTCTGCAATGTCCTCCACATGCATGTGGGGAAGCAGTGGCAGAATGGTAATATCATTGAACTAATAATCCCGAATCCCCGATATATGGGTTTGAATATCACTTTAACAGAAATTTGAAGTCAACAAAAATCTGGAATTAAAAGCTAGCCTTATTGCAGCTGTGTAAACCATTATTGATTCTATCATTTGACTCACTAATGACCTTTCACAAAGGAATTTTGGTATGGCCTGCATGTGACTCCCATGGGACCCACACTCACTGAGGTTACCGTGAAGGACTCTCGTTGTCAATCTCTCCCCTTGCCGGTGAGCCTCTGGTTAAACCAGCACCAGCCGTCTCCCTCAAACGAAACAGCAGCCCTATGGTTCTGTTGGAACTTTGGTGACTTCTGCCATTTTTTAACATGTGACTCCAGGCCCACAGCAATGCGGCACAAAGACAGAAGTTGCTGGAAGAGCTCCGCAGGTCTGGCAGCACCGGTGAAGGAAAAATCAGAGTTAGTACTTCGGGTCCGGTGACCCTTCTTCATTACAGTAAAGTGATTAAACAAAGAACAAAGAAAATTACAGCACAGGAACAGGCCCTTCGGCCCTCCAAGCCTGTGCTGAAATTGTTGTCCCTAATGATTGTCCCTAACTTCTTATTGAAATGATGTAACAAACTACGCAGCTAAAAGGGCAATAGGGGACGGCCAAGAAATGCTGACCCAGCCAGCGATGACTTCATTCCATGCATGAATGGCAGTAGTGACCATAATGCTGTGAGTTTTAAGATACTCATGGATAGGGATAATAGCGGTCCTCGGTGAAGGTGTCTTTTTTTACCTTTAGTTATTCACTTGCACACTGGCTAGGCCAGCGTTATTGCCCATCCATAATTGCCCAGAGGGCAGTTATGAGTCCACTACATTGCTGGAGGTCTGGAGTCACATGTAGGGCGGACCAGATAAGGATGGCAGTTTCCTTCCATAAAGGGCATTAGTGAAACAGGTGGGGTTTTCTGACAATCAGCGATGGATTCATGGTCATCATTAGACTCTTAAATCCAGATTTTTTTAAAATTGAATTTGCAATTCACCATCTGCTGTGTTGGGATTTGAACCCAGTTCCTGGAACATTACCTGAGTCTCTGGATTAACAGTCCAGCAATAACACCACGAGGCCATTGCCTCCCCATTGTTAAAATGGGAGAAGGCGAACCACATCAATGAGACAGGACTGGAGAATTTTGATTGGAGGTTGCTGTTTGAGGGTAAACCTAGGTTGGACATGTAGGAGTATTTCAAACAGCTTTTGAAAAGACTTCAGGAGAGGCACATTTCTGCAAGAATGAATGTACGGCAACTTACATGAGCCTTGCATGACCAGGGACATTACGACCTTGGTTAGAAAGAACAAGGAAGCACACGTAAGGTCTAGGAGGATGCGAACTGAAGAAGCTGTTGAAGGAAAGTAGGAAAGAACTTAAACAAGGAATTATAAGGGTTAAAAGGGATCATGGAAAGTCATTAGCAAACAGGATTGAGGAGAATCCCAGACATTTTTATGCATATAAAAAAGCAAGAGGGTAGCCAGGGAAAGGGTTGGCTCACTCAAGGATAAAGGAGGGAATCCATGTGTTGAGCCAGAACAGATAGGTGAGGTGCTAAACAATATCTTTTGTCAGTATTTGCAAAAAGGAAGGAATTGGCTCAGGACGATCTCAGGGAAGGGAGTGTGGAGGTTCTAAGCCAAATTGCTATTAAAAAGGAAGAGGTGTTGTGTGTCTTTAAATGTTTTAAGGTAGGTAAGTCCTCGGGTCTTGATGGGATCTATCCCAGAATACTGAGGGAAGCTAGATAACAAATTGCTGGAGTATTGGCCGATATCTTTGTATCCTCTTTGGCCACAGATGAGGTCCCAGAAGATTGGAGAATAGTCAGTGTTGTTCCATTGTTTAAGAACGGTAACAGGGATAATCCTGGAAATTATGGGCCTGTGAGACTCCCGTTGGTGGTAGGGAAATTATTAGAAAAGATTCACAGGGACAAGATCTATACGCATGTAGAAGCAAATGGACTTATTCGTGCGGTGGACATCGTGCCTCAGTAACTTTATTGAGTTTTTGAAGAGGCGCCGAAGATAATTGATGAAGGAAAAGTGGTTGATGTTGTCGACATGGACTTCAGTAAAGCTTTTGGCAAGGCCCTTCATGGCAGACTGGTACAAAAGGTAACGTTCCATGGTGTCGGGATGAGCTGGCAAGAAGGATACAGAACTGGCTTAGAGATAGGAGACACAGGGTGGTCATGGAAGGATAATTTTCTGAAAGGAGGGCTGTGACCAATGGCATTCCACAGAGATCAGTGCTGGGATCTCTGTTGTTTATGATCTAAATAAATAATTTGGAGGAAAATATAGCTGGGATAATTAGTAAGTTTGTGGATGATACAAAGATTGGTGGAGTTGCGGATAGTGAGGAGAATTGTCAGAAGATATAGCAGGACATAGATCAGTTGGAAGCATGGGCAGAAAATGGAAGGTGGAGTTTAATCTGGACAAATGAGAGGTGATACATTTTGGAAGGTCACGTGGAAATTATACAGTGAATGGTAGAACCCTTAGGAGTGTTGATATGCAGAGGGATCTGGGTTTGCAGGTCCACAGATCACTGAAGGTGGCAGTGTAGGTAGAGAAGGCACTAAAAAAGGCTAATGACATACTCCCCTTCACTGGAATGGACTTGGAGTATAAGGACAGACAAGTTTTGCTGCAGCTTTATAGAACTTTAGTTAGGCCACATTTGGAATATTGCGTACAGTTCTGGCCACCACACTACCAGAAGGATGTGGATGCTTTGGAGAAGCTACAGAAAAAGCTTACCAGGATGTTGCCCAGTATGGGGGATTTTCGCGACGAAGAAAGGTTGGATAGAGTGGGTTTGTTTTCACTGGAACACAGGAGGTTGAGGGGGCGACCTGTTAGAAGTTTATCAGATTATGAATGGCATGGGTAGAATGGAAAGTATAAGGGTGGAGGAGTCAATTACTAGGGGGCATAGGTTTAAGGTGCAAGTTGGGGTGGGAGAAGTTTAAAAGAGTTGTGCAGAGCAAGTTTTTCACACAAAGGGTGGTAAGTACTTGGAACACACTGCCGGAGGAGGTGGTGGAAGCAGATACTGTAGCAACATTCAAGAAACACCTGGATAAATACATGATTAGGAAGGGAATAGAGGGATACGGATCCTGTAAGTGAAAACAGTTTCAGAAGGGCGCGGGTTGGAGGGCCGAAGGGCCTGTTCCTATGCTGTATTTTTCTGTGTTCTTTGCTTGTGTTAAAAAACAACCTCTTTGATTGAGCTTTGGGTCATCTGTGCTACTATCCCCTTATGTGATTCAACATCAAATTATGTTTGATAACAGACCTGTGAAATGCCTTTGAATGTTAACATACATTGAAGTCACTAAATAGATTCAAGCTACATCTCGTGTAAATTGAAAGTTTGTACTTTCCACTTTTTTTCCTGTCCATTGATACACCCTCAATGTACTCTAATTCATTTAGTAGATTCCATTGCTTTATCTTATTGTTCACCAAATGTTCATTCCACACTTCTATCTTATTTGTCTGTAATCTCAAAATTTAGTGGCATCTTTTAACCCACAGGATAGCTAATTAATCTGTCATAATAATGCTGCCATAATATATTTGTGAATTTTTCATACTGTTTGCATGATCAGAATGAACAATTTCTTATTAAAGATTAGTTAGCCCAATAGGCACATATTCAAACAATATGTGACTTCCTTACACTTCCTCCCAAAATATACTACATCATATTTATCTATATTGAGGCTAATTTGTCATTACATGCTCATTATACGCATTTGTAAAAACCTTCTTGTATTTTGTCAGAATTCTCCCCTGTACTAATTACATTTGTCAATTTGACTTTATCTTGAGATTAAACAATACCTGGACTGGAGGGCAGGGATTATGAGGAAAGGTTGAGAGAGCTAGGGCTTTTTTCATAGGAGCAAAGAGAGATGAGAGGTGACTTGATAGAGATTTACAAGATGATGTGGGCATAGATAGAGTGGATAGTCGGAGACTTTTTCCCAGGGTGCAAATGGCTATTACAAGGGTCATAACTTTGAGGTGATTGGAGGAAGGTATAGGGGAGATGTCAGGGGTAGGTTCTTCACACAGAGAGTGGTGGGTTTGTGGAATGTGCTGCCGGCAATGGTAGTGGAGTCAGATACAGAGACTTTTAAGTGACTCTTGGATAGCCACGTGGAGGATAGTATAATGTAGGGTGTGCAGGATAGATTGATCTTAGTAGGATAATTGGTGGGCACAACATCATGGGCCGAAGGGCCTGTACTATGCTGTACTGTTCTATGTTCTATATTCCTAATACATTGGAAGCTGGTGCATGAGAACAGATTGTTACCATCCCATTCTTTTTGCATCGCTCAGGGAACGTGCTTTGTGTATAAATTGAGAGCTAAAGCCTGACAGAGGTCTTTAAACTGCACAGACTGTAATTATTTAATTATTACATTAAGTGGTACAAAAGTGATTAAAATAGTGAAACACCTTAACTTAATAGATCTGAAATTAATTTATGTTTCAATTAATAGAACCTCTGGTAAAAGTCAAATATAATGTACGATAAAAGTACATTCACGATCATAAACACACTCCTTCCAATTAGCAAATTGAGCAAATGTGTAAATATTTTTGTTTGCAAGAGCAATTGTATTAATGCTAATGAAAACATTTGTCTTCTTAACAGCTTTTTCATGTGGCTTATATTCTTATCAAGTTTGCTAATTCTCCACGTCCTGACCTTTGGGTGCTTGAAAGATCAGTTGACTTTGGAAGATCCTACAACCCATGGCAATACTTTGCACGTAAGTCTCACATGCTTCATAACTCAGAATTTTACTTTGTTTTCTTCTTGCTTTTACAAACTAGTTTCTTCAAGTTTCAACCTGAATTTATTTTCTGAATCAAAAAGTGAAATACTGAAAATGCTGGGAACCTGAAACAAAAACAAATTGCTGGAAATGTGAAGCCTCTGTGGAGAGGAGTTAATATCTCTATTCAAGGGTCTTTCATCATTGACCTGAAATGTGGAGCCCAGTTTTTGCCACCCTGACGCCAGACAAACCTATATCTGCTGACTTGAAATGAAGGTTTTGGGTTGGACATAAATTTAAGTTTCTCTGGTAAATCCCAGAGTAAGCCTGATTGCTGGTGAGGCAAAGTACTCCAGAGTTACATGAATCACAAAAAAGTTAGCATTCATGTTTACTGGGGAAAAAAGGAAGGCAAATGGACCATTGGGTTTTATTTAAGGGAAATGAAGTGTAAAAATAGGAAACAGAACATAAAACATTACAGCTTAGGAACAGGCATTTCAGCCCACCATGTCTGGGCAACCATGATACCATTCTAAACTGAACCCATCTGCCTGCATATGGCCCATATCCCTCTATTCCCTGCATGTTCATGTGCCTGTCCAAATATTTTTAAAATGTTGTTGTTGTATTTGCTGATATCACCTTCCTCGGCAGCATGTTCCAGATGCTTATCATCCCATATGTAAAAACGTTCCTTGCGCATCTCCTTTAAATTTCTCCTGTCTCACCTAAACCTATGCCCCTTAGTATTTTCCATTTCCACCCTGGAAAAGAAACATCAGCTATCCACCCTATCTGCATCTCTCATAATTTTATTTACTTGTGTCAGGTCACCTCTCAGCCTTTGATGCTGCAGTGGAAATAATTTTGTTCAATATCTCATTATAACTAATACCCTCTAATCCAGGCAACATCCTGGTAAACTTCTTTTGCACCCTTTCCAAAGCCTCCACATCCTCCCTGTAGTGTGATGACCAGAGCTACACACAATACTCCAAATGTGGCCGAACTAAAGTCTATTACAACTGCAACATGACTTGCCAACCTTAGTACCCAATGCCCCTACTGATGAAAGCAAGCATGCCAAATACCTGCTTTACAACCTATCCACTTTTATTGTTACTTTCAGGGAGCTAGGGACTTGCTCCCCAAGATCGCTAAAGTATATCAGTGCTTCTAAGGGTCCTGCCATGTATTGTTATTTTTCACTTGTATTTGACCTCAGAAATGTTAATTCTGATCCCTCCCCGTGCACCTTCTCTGCGGCTGTAACAATCTATTCTGCACTCTGTTCTGCTATCCTGATGCACTTTGTATGGCACGATCTGCCTGAATAGCACACAACACAACACTTTTCACTATTTCTCAGCACATGTGACAATAATAAATCAAACTCAAACTCAAATCAATCAAAGATGCATTACCTTACACTTGCCTGGATTAAATTCCATCTTCAAAGTTTCTTCTATAATGTGTTAATAATTATAATATTCAACTTAAAACTATCAGCGGGACACAAGATGTGGCTCACTTATGCTTGCTAGACAGTGTTTCTATTCAGAGGCAGGCACCTAGCTGCTGTAGGAAGAAGGAACATGCCCAGACATTGAGCTTTATTTGAAATACACTAAACATGAGAACGATGCTTCCCTCGTGCTTTTTCCATGGCAGTGCCCTGACTGGGCAGAATTGACATGCTGACCAATGAGCACCGTTTTCTCATGCCATATAAATAGTTGCTTCCTTCTTTGCTTCTATCCTGATGATTGCAAGGCTAAAAGATTCAGCAATATTTTTCATTTTTCATCAAAACTCAAATACTGTACTATGTCATCTGATGTATTCTTATTAAACAGAATTGTATACAATAAACACATTTTTCCTTTGAACGGAGATTGGCATCACAATTGATAAGGAGAATATATTGCTGGGCAACTTCAGCTTTTTTTGTTTCTTTATAATTTCTGAGCAGTAAAGTAGCTAGAATCGCAGAATCCTCACATGTGGAAGCAGGTCTTTCAGCCCATCGAGTCACACTGATGCTCCAAAGAGCATCCCACCCAGACCCACACCCCTACCCCATCCCTGTAACCCTGCATTTACCATGGCTAGTCCACCTAACCTGCACATCCCTGGACTCGACAGGCAATTTAGCACAGGCAGTCCACACAACCTGCACATCTTTGGACTGTGGGAGGAAACCAGAGCACTGGGGGGATATCCATGCAGACACAGGAAGAATATACAAACACCACATAGTTGCCCAAGGCTGGAATCAAACCTGGGTCCCTGGCGCTGTGAGGCAGCAGGGCTAACCGCTGAGCCACTGGGCTGCCACTGAGCCACTGTAGTTGAATGTTGTCTGTGGGATTTTGTTATACACGAATTTGATCTTAAGACCATAAGATGAAAAAGCAGAAGTAGGTCATTCTCCTTTTATGTCTGTTCCACCATTTAATGGGATCATGGCTGATCTGATAATCCTCTCCTCCACTTTCCTGCCTTTTCCCCATTACCCTCAATTCCCCTTACTGATTAAAAATCTGTCTGTCCCAGCCTTGAATATAGTTAATGACATATTCTCAACAGCATTGCTGGTAAAGAATTCCACAGATTCACTGTCTTCTGAGGGAAGAAATTCCTCCTTATCTCTGTTTGAAATGTACAACCACTTATTTTAGCATTATGACCTCTGGTCCTAGATTCTCCCACAGGGGAAACAACATTTCCATATCTACTCTGTCAAATCCCCTAAGAAACTTATATGTTTCGATAAGCATTTGATGTGCTTCATTGGCTGTGAAATGCTGGAACGTCCTGAGGATGTGAAGCACACTTTGTTTCTTCCTTCAAAGTAGAGGAATTTAATAATAATTAAATTCTGTGTTCTATTACTAGACATTCTAGTAAAACTGCATTAAAATCAATAGGACAGTGACAGAGAAAGTTGTAGTTACTTTTCTTTATACAAAGATCTTTTCTATATGCATTTTTTTTCAGTCTTTTCCCTGGCCATGATCTCTAGTTATTGAGGTAGTGGACAAAATTACCATTATGTGCATTTGCAGCTGGTTGGACCAATGAAGTGTTATTGTCAGATAATACAGCCAACATACTGGGAGCCTGGACAATTCAGAGAAAAGATGATTGGCCTTTTGTTGTGATGTATCTCTTCTCTTTCAGTTTATTTGGAACTAAATGTATTTCAGCACACTTTCCAACATTAGCAGAATATGGAATGCTGATAAATAATTTAAAATGATTCATACACTGGCTATTGTTTTAACATTAGAATTGGATATCCTACTGAATGATGATTCGTTCCAACCTTTTTTATTCTTCAAGTTAAAGAAGGCTCCCATGATATCAATGCAGTTGAACAAAAGACTTTTTAAACATTATTCTTCACTAAATGTTCAGTAAAATTACATCAGATTCTTTAATGTTTAAATCATGCTGACTGGCTAGTGTGTACTTCTGGCTGTTGCTAGGGAAAAGTTACTGACTTTCGTCCTGGTGCCCCTTCCTCACAGTGAGATGCGTTAATGTCGTCAGATACCCATAGGAATGTGATACTGTGCATAGAAGCTTTCCTTAGTCTCCTCTAGAGGTGCCCTTCCTCCCCAGTCCCCTTGTGTGTGATCACAAGGAACACCTTTGTAAACAATGGCCTGAATATTCCAATGGCCAGACAGTCGATTTTTCAGTGTAGGTGGGATGCATATGGGAATCCTACAGAATCCTGAGAATAGGTTTTGGGACAAGATGTTGCTGGGAATGGGCAGTTTGAGCTACAGGGCGAGGCAGAATAGGCTGGAGCTATTTTCCATGGAATGTTGAAGGCTGAGGAGTGACCTTATAGAGACTTATAAAATCATGAGGGGCATGGACAGAGTGAATAGCCAACATCTTTTTCCTAGGATAGAGGAGTCCAAAAGTAGAGGGCTCAAGGTGAGAGGGGAAAGATTTTCCGAAGAAGGGACCTGACCCGAAACGTCAACTTTCCTGCTCCTCTAATGTTGCCTGGCCTGCTGTGTTCCTCCAGCTCCACACTGTGTTATCTCTGACTACAGCATCTGCAGTTCTTACTATCTATGAAAGATTTTAAAGGGATGTGAATAGGAACTTTTCCATGCAGAGGGTGGTGCATGTTTGGAATGAGCTGCCAGAGGAGGTGGTGGGGGCAGGTACAATTATGATCAAAAAAATGTGTTGGCTCAGGCTTGGAGGGCCAAAGGGCCCGTTCCTGTGTTGTATTGTTCTTTGTTCTTTGTTCTATATTTAAAACCATCTGGATGGGTCCATGAATAGGAATGGTTTAGGTGGATATGGTCCAAATGCAGGCAAATGGAGCTAGATCAGTTTAGGATATCTGGTCAGCATGGATGAATTGGACTGATGAGTCTGTTTTGTGCTGTATGACTCTAATTGCATAGGAAATTGAAAATTTCATGATCAGTATCTCTCTGCTTGGAGTCCTCCAAGATTATCCATTTAAATTTGAGAATTAATTAAACAGCTACTGAGGAAAAGTTATAATGCAGAGGTGCCTGTTTTAGACTGGGGTGGACAAAGTTAGAAGTCACATGACACTGAGTTATGGCCCAACAGGTTTATTTGAAAACTCCAGCTTTTAGAGTGCTGCTCCTTTGTCAAATGAAGTTGTACTATTCAATACATATTCAATTGATGCCATGCTTGTCTCACACTCTCCCCAGGCCCTGACTTATCATTGTTCTCAATCCCTCCAGGATGTGATACTCCTGACCCTGCACCATTTCTGCTCACCCCTCCCGCACTCTCAAATCATAGCCCCTTTCATCCCTCAAACTGACCCCTCTCTTCCCTGCTCAACACATGCTATCCCACCCCCTTCCTAGTTTTGAACCCAATTTGCCTTCTATCCAGGATCTGGCCACATTTTTCCTCTCTGAACCCTAGGCCCTGTCCTCATGCCCAAGTTTTCCTGCTCCAGACCCACTGTGTCTTTCCCCAATCCCAGCTTTCCCTGGTCTC
Source organism: Stegostoma tigrinum (assembly GCF_030684315.1). Taxonomy (NCBI): domain Eukaryota; kingdom Metazoa; phylum Chordata; class Chondrichthyes; order Orectolobiformes; family Stegostomatidae; genus Stegostoma; species Stegostoma tigrinum. The sequence goes on along the minus strand of NC_081358.1, from coordinate 127,059,414 downwards.
CTCTTTCTCTGCTCTGAGACCCTCCCCATGGCACAGCTCAGTGCCTGCTTCCTCTCACTCCCACTGTGGACACACTCCCCCAGTCCCTCATTCCTCCATTCCAGATTGACACTCCTTTCCACCATTCCCAGATTCACTCCCCCTTTCCACCAACCTGGTGTCTAATGAAACTAAATGCCTCACAAACATCCAGTCTTGACTTGCTAGGTCGGTTTCAAATTTTTTGAAACACCTCTCTAGGGCAGCGTGCTGAACACTGAGTCACTGGTTCACACTTATAAGGTCACTGACTTATTGGTTAGAAGTCGCAGCTTACAGCAGCTGAAGAGCGGACATAAACTGACTTCCTTCAGATTTGAACTAAAACAAAGTTGCTGGAAAAGCTCAGCAGGTCTGGCAGCATCTGTGAAGGAGAAAACAGAATTAACATTTCGGGTCCGGTGACCCTTCCTCAGAACAGCTCTGAGGAAGGGTCACCGGACCCGGAACATTAGCTCTGTTTTCTCCTCCACAGATGCTGCCAGACCTGCTGAGCTTTTCCAGCAACTTTGTTTTAGTTCCTGATTTACAACATCCGCAGTTCTTTTGGTTTTCCTTCAGGTTTGAGTTTTTTTTGCCACAGACGGAAGGACAGCAGCTTCCTTTATGAAGCTCCAATGGCTTCTGCCCAAACAGTTACATCCACAAATCATTCAGCTACCTGGGAGCCAATCATACAGTTATGGTCAGCCAGAAGGCCTTGTTCAACAACAACTGGTCATCTTGCCACAGACCAATCAGCTAATTGTTGCCGGCTGATTCTCTCTTTGTACACACATCCTGGTTCCATCTTATCTGCAACTAAACTTCCCCCACTGCAGTGTAAACAACACATCCAATGAGTATCACAAATGTGCTTTTAAAAGCTACAGCAATCCATTATACAATACATGGGTTATAAAACAGTCCTTTACCCATTTCAGTTCATAATCAAAAGCACAGCAAGATAATTAGATTTTTTTTTAACTAGCCCATTCAGCAGTTCCAAACAACACAGTACAGCATTTTCTCAATGTGAAGAGACTTTGCACTGTGCTGTGGTCACTCTTATTGATAGTGTCATGGATAGATGCATCTGTGGCAGGCAGATTAGTGAGGATGAGATCAAATATTCCTCTCTCTTGTCAATTCTGTTCCCACCTGCTGTAGACCCAGACTAATGGCTATGTCCTTTACGATGCAACCAGCTCAATCAGTCGCGCTGCTGCAGATCCCATTCAGTGGCAGACATCGAAATTCCCCAGTCTGTCCTTGGAAACTTCAGTGTCTCCTCTGAGGCTGTTTACATGGAGGAGCACTGTTTCATTAACTATGTGATATGTGCACCGGTATATGATAACCAGCAGGAGGTTTCCTTGCCCGTGATTCATCTCATGCTGTGTGATTTTATGGAGTCAATGTTGAAGACTTGCAGGGCAATGCTCTCCCAGCCGCAAGTGAGAGAGGACATACCCAGCTATTGCTAGACTAGTCTGTGAGACAAATCTCCTAAGATCCAGATGTTGGTAAGGAGGCTTTGCAGTAAAAAGTTTTGTCTGTATGTGGTTTGATTGGGTTTCATTTCTTTTGTTTTAAAGAAGTTTGATACAACTTGAATAGCTTGCTAGACCATTCAGTGATGGCAATAAAGGGTTAAGAATCAATCTCATGAGTTTGGCTTTGAAGACAGATGAAGGCCAGACCAAATAAGCCCAGCAGTTTTCCTTCCCCAGAGAACATCAGTGAACCAGATGTGTTTCTAGATGAATGGTTTTGTGGTCATCATTACAGTTTTAATTCCAGATTTTTTAAAAACTCAAATTCCATATTCCATTCCTGGTCCCTTAAGTTTGCACCTCTGAATGACCACTTTGCCATCGCGTCGCCATTGACTTAGTTGCAGCAGTTACCAGAAAGACGAAACATTTAAATGCCAGTCCAAATTTGGGAACCATTCCAGATTTTCGCATTTAATGTCTGGAGGCAACAACTGTTTCTGCAGTACTCCAAAGTTTAAGCTTGTAGGTGTGGAGGACCAGTTTCTATGTGTTGCTACAACAGGGCACAGGCACATACTTGTCAACAGACATTGTATACTGGTGGGGAGACTCACACATTTGGCTGTCTTTCCCCCACGGCTGCTAACTAGGATTGTAGCTTGAAAATATGATGCAAAACAGTGCTCAAGGCAGAAAGCACACCAACTCTTTTCACTCATACACTTGACAAATCACATCAACTTGTTACTTTGCAACCAAGCTGCTGTCGAATTGTAATGCTCTGAATTTCTTTGGACTCAACTGAGTGGTCAAGAAGGAGTCCTGATATTCTGGATGTGAGTTTGCTCGCTGAGCTGGAAGGTTAGTTTTCAGACGTTTCGTCACCATTCTAGGTAATATCATCAGTGAGCCTCCGACGAAGTACTGCTGTTATGTCCCGCTTTCTATTTATATGTTGAAATGACATCACCAACGCAAAGAAACCTAAACAGATAAATAGAAAGCGGGACATAACACCAGCGCTTCGTCGGAGGCTCACTAATGATGTTACCTAGAATGGTGACGAAACGTCTGAAAACTAACCTTCCAGCTCAGCGAGCAAACTCACATCCAGAACCTCAACCTAAGCTACAAATCTTCTCAAAACTCGCTAGTCCTGATATTTGGACAACTCAGGGTCTCTGTGAACTCTGCACGTGCCTGTGCCCTGGAAAGAACACCCCAGTCTTGCTGCAGTGCTGTAATATGTAAGCAGTTAACAAGTGAAAAAGCAACTTCCGTCCAATTAGAAGCTGACCAGTTACCACCAAAACCCCCTCGACCTCCCCATGGTCCATCTGCTTTGTGCTTTGATCTTTGCTCAACAAGTAAACAGAACCCTTCACACCAGGCAAACAAAACAAACAGAAAGAAAGAAGAAGTTTGGTGAGCAGGAAAGATGGGACCATTTGCACAGTATTGACTGATAACTTGCATCTGTCTGCTGGTACGCAAATGACAGCCGTATTCGAGATGGCACCTGGTACAGGCTGTACATAGCTGTAGGACATAGCAAGAACTGCAGATGCTGGAGTCTCAGTCAGTGTAGTGTGGAACAAAAACAATGTTGCTGGAAAAGCTCAGCAGATCTGGCAGCATCTGCGAAGAAGAAAACAAAGTTAATGTTTTGGGTCCAGTGACCCTTCCTCAGAACTTGTCACTGGACCCGAAACGTTAACTCTGGTTTTTCCTTCACAGATGCTGCCAGACCTACTGAGCTTTTCCAGCAACATTGCTTTTGTTCCTGCTTTACAGCATCCACAGTTTTTTCATTATAGAGTGGAGCTGGAGAAACACAGCAGGTCAGGCAGCATCAGAGGAGCAGGAGAGTTAATGTTTCGGGTCAGGACCCTTCATCAGAACTGGAACTTTTCTGCTCCTCTGATGCTGCCTGACCTGTTGTATTCCTCCAGCTCCACACTATATTGAACACAGTTGTAGCTTTGCTACAAGAGCTAGGCTTCATGATAGTTAATTAGCGAAAGTAAAGCCTTACACATTTGTCTGGCAAGGTCTGGGTTCAGAGCATGAGCTAGGTATGGGATTTGTTTTAAAGAACTTGCTACAATCCACAATATTCAATACATGTTCCCTGAATCATCCTTCCAAACGAAACAGCATAACTTAAGTTCATGAGTATCTCTGCTCGAACAAAGTGCTCCACTACAGAGGTGAGAGAAGATCAGCTCTGTGGGAAACCTAACAGAATCTTGAAGACAGAATATCTTTAGCTGGTAAATTTCAACACAAGAATGGATATGGTCGCCTTGGTAAATTTCAGCACAAAAATGAGTACGGTCGCCTTGGTAAATTTCAACACAAGAATGGGTATGGTCGCCTTGCCTCAGTCACTATGGCCTGGGAAAGATACATGGGATTGGACAGGGGCTACTTAAGCTTTGATGCTACCCTGAGCTTTGTGTAACTAACACCTTCTTTCTGAATAAATTAATGCTACTAGCTACAGATACATTCAGATGCTGTTACATATCTTTGAAGCAGATGGAATTTGAACCTGCCTCTCCAGGCTTGGGCTGGGACACTACCATTATGCGAAAAGAGCCCACCTGTCCTGGCGGCATCCATGTCCAGGGAATCCGCGCAGGGTGAATCTGATTATCACCAGATGAGATTTTCTGAATGGTATTCTCAATGCTCAAAACTGACTGTGATACTGACCACTCCCTTATGTGCACCAGGGTCAGGGTGAAACCCAAGACTTTTAGCATTCACAGTAAAAATGCTGTGGTCATGACAATGTCAACCACACTGCCTACCCATATAAAAATGAAATGTTCTCCCTCAATTTAATAGATGTTCTGCAGCATTCCCCAATGAATGCAGAAGTGAAATAGAACAGACTTTGAGTCACCATCTACAATACTAGCATGGTACCTCATACTTTACAAGCTATAGCAATTACTTTGATAAAGGCACTGAACATCGGATTGCTAAATACGTTGATGGCATAAATATAGGTGGGGGAGAATAACACCTTCTTTCTGAATAAATCAATGCTACTGGCAACAGATATTTTCAGATGCTGTTACATGTCTGTTGCGTGGCCTACTTTCCTTCCCAGTTTGTATGTTTGATACACTGCGACCTTCTGTCATTCCTCCAAATGTATTCTGCCTTGCCAACATGAGCTTAAGCTTTGTTTCAGTAAAGCTTCACACCACAGGACTAACATTATTGGCAAAATCTTAGTCAGGAATGTATAAAAGGTTTGATTTGAGTGTCAGACAAGTAGAGCTCACAAATGCTGTTCAGAATGAGAGACACAGTGGCAGATATCAAATTATGTGTGAATGGCCGTGAAGAGTTTTAACAAGGTGTGGTTTGGTTGAATTTACACTCTAGATTCCAAGCGTGATTGTGAGGATGTATTTAGAACACGAGCCCGTGGGAGGATTACGAGAGATGATGATGTTATCTGCACTACAGAATATTCCCGGATTTTACCCCTTGAGAATGGCGAGGTAAGAGCTGGGCTGAAATCAAGAAGCAGTGCTCATTGATGAGGTTAATAATGGATGCTGAAAGTAAATTTTCCTTGTACAGACCCCTACTTGGTGAGAGTTAGTAGTTGTCTGCTTTTGTCTGTTGTAACAAACAAATAAATCTATTGTTAACCCTGCAATTTATTGTATAACTGTATCAAAATTACTGAAATCTATTATTTCAATTAAGTAGTGATACAAAGGGAGATTTACTGGAGATGTTCATATCTATGATTTGATTTGAGTAAAGAGAAGAAACTGTCTCTCATGCAGTTACAGATTTAAGATAATAAGCAAAAGACACAAAGGGGAAATTTCGGAAAATTTCTTTTTAACTGAGCAAGTTATTGTGAACTAGACGCAGCCTGAAGGGCAGTATCTGTCCAAATAATAATAACTTTCAAAAGAAGTTGGATCACTAGCTAGAAAGGAGAAGTGGCCCAGAAGATGGATGAGGGTAGAGAGATAGATATTGTCTACATGGACTATAGTAAAGCCTTTGACATGGTTGACTGATTAGTAAAGTTAGATCATGTTGGTTTCAGGGAGATAATAAAATGTGAGGCTGGATGAAGCTTTTGTGCTCCTGAGATGCTGCTGGGCCTGCTGTGTTCATCTAGCCTCACATTTTATTATCTTGGATTCTCCAGCATCTGCAGTTCCCATTATCACTGGTTTCAGGGAGAGCTTGTCAATTGGATATAAAATCGACTTGATGATAGGCGACAAAGAGTGATGATGGAGGGTTGTTAATTAGACTGGAGGCCTGTGACCAGAGGTCTTCCACAGGGATTGGTCCTGGGTCCACTGCTGCTTGTCATTTATAAAAACAATTTGGATGAGAATTCAGGAAGCGTGGTTAGTAAGTTTTCAGATGACACCAAAATGAGTGGTCATAGTGAACAGTGAAGAAGGTTAGCTAAGATTACAAAGGAATCTTGATTAATTGGGCCAATGGCTGAGGAGTGGCAGATGGGGTTTAATGTGAGGTATTGCATTTTGGTAAAACAAACAAGGGCAGGATTTATACCTTCAATGGTAGTGTTCTGGGTGGTGTTGTGGAACAGAGAGACCTCGGGGTTCAGGTACATAGTTCTTTGAAAGTTGCATTACAGGTAGACAGGGTGGTTAAGACATTTGGCACGCTTGCCTTCGCTGCTGAGACCATTGAGTATGGGAGTTGGAACATCATGTTGAGGTTGTACAGGACATTGCTGAGGCCACTTTTAGAACATAGAACATAGAACATTACAGCACAGTACAGGCCCTTCGGCCCTCGATGTTGTGCCGACCTGTTGTACCAATTGGAGTACTGAATATAGTTCTGGTCGCCCTACTATAGGAAGAGCATTACTAAATTGGAGTGAGTTTGGGAAGATTTACCGGGATGTTGACGTGACTGGTGGGTTTGAGATATAAGGATATGCTGCGACCTTTTTCACTGGAGCAAAGGAGGAAGAGAAGTGACATTATAGAGGCTTAGAAGATTATTTGGGGCAGAGATACAGTGAATAGCAAAGGTCTTTTCCACAGGTTGGGGGAATTCAAAACCAGGAAACAAAGTTTTAGGATGAGAGGAGAAAAACTTAAAAGGGTACAGTTAGAACATTTAAAATACATTTGTACAGGTACATTCACAGGAAGGGTTTAGATGGATATGGGCCAAATGCAGACAAAAGAGATTGGTTTAGTTTGGGAAACTTGATCACCATGGTTGAGTTGGTCAAAAGGGTCTGTTTCCATACCGTATGACTCTATGACTCTAGAAAAGAACAGGAGAATTGGGATTAAATGGATGCTCTTCAGATGGGTATAATGGGCTGAATGCTCTCTGATTCTGTTTGTGCATTAAAAATAACTTCTGCTTGATATACACAGAAAACTTGTACTATCTTCTAATGACAATATTGTCCTTAGATTGTTATATCTTTGGTGAATGGTCGTCCAGGATCCACAAACTTCAATGATTCTCCTGTCTTAAGAGAATTCACAAAGGCTACAAACATCCGACTACGATTTCTTAGGACCAACACCTTATTGGGTCATCTAATTTCTAAGACTCAAAAGGATCCCACAGTCACTCGAAGGGTAAGTGCAGTGTTGACTTAATACAGAGGCCAAACTTTGATTTGAGATTATAGGAACTTGTATCATGTATGGGGAAGGTTTTTCCTGTGGTTCTTTCTGGAAAGTAAAATGAATGGAAGTAATGCTTAGTCATTAATTTTGTTTGTTCTTTAGTATTACTACAGCATCAAAGACATCAGTGTTGGAGGCCGATGTGTTTGCAATGGGCATGCTGACAGGTGTCGCGCAAAGAGCCCAGAAAACCCATTTCAGTAAGTTATTTGAGATAGTGGGAATTGTAGATGCTGGAGAATCCAAGATAACAAAGTGTGGAGCTGGATGAACACAGCAGGCCAAGCAGCATCTTAGGAGCACAAAAGCTGATGTTTCAGGCCTAGACGCTTTTTCTGATGAAGGGTCTAGGCCTGAAACATCAGCTTTTGTGCTCCTAAGATGCTGCTTGGCCTGCTGTGTTCATCCAGCTCCACACTTTGTTATCCTGGTAAGTTATTTAATTTCTTAGCTGTAACTTGAAATTTTTCAACATATTGAATGATGGTCGAAGTCTTGAAGTGATAAAAGTCAGTCCACATGGAAAATACCATTCAGAAATTTATTTCAAGTTATTTGTTGAAAAGAAATCAACACATAATAATATATTTGGATAGGTGACCAAAAGCAAGATAAAAGAAATGTTTTTAAGGTGAGTGTTAAAGGAGGAGTGAGAGTGCAAAATTCTAGAGGAGGGAACTCCAAAGCTTCTGGCCAAACAGTTGAAAGCAGAGACACCAAAGCACAAACTCAAGTACTTTCCAAAGACCGGAAGTGAAATGCAGAGATCTTGGAGAACTGTAGAGCCAGAGGTAGTTACAAATGTAGGACAGGTTGTGACAGCTAGCCTTGGAGGGATTTGAAAAGAACAATAGCTTCATAGAAACGTAGAAAATAGGAGCCTTTCTAATCCTCTTGGAATTTTGTAACCTTCTGTCATTTTAAAGCCCATGAGTGTAGACATTACTGAACCAGACAATGGATCTATACTTCAAATATTTAGATACCGGCTTTAGCATAATAAAATATCTCAAGGCATGTTTATAAGAACATTGTGATGCAGAATGGGACACCAAGCCACATCATGAGATATTAACCATTCCATAGCACAGAACCTGAGTACAGCTGAAATAAGTGTCATGATGTTGAAGCCTTTCATTTTGCACTTGTCAGGATTGATCAAAGAATGCCAAATGTCAAAGGGTGCAAGAACGTATGCTGCCTCAGATTAGACTGCTGATGATGGATTGGTGTGTTGACTCTGGTTCATCAAGGCATTACTAGGGAGCTATTGTCCCTCGCGGTTTTGATTAATATTAAAAAGGCATAATACCTAGACATCTAGCTTTATTCCTGAAGAGGATAGTTTGCTGCATATGAACGCTTGGATCTTCAGGTATGTATTATTAAGCCACACTAAAAGACAAACTGATAATCTTGAATTGATTGCTGGTGTATTTCTTAGCAGACTCAGGACTGTTGAAGAAGTGTGAATTCTTGAAGAAACTGAAATAGCATTCGACATTAGTGAACAAATGAACAAATGAGAACATATACCACAGGAACAGGCCCTTCAGCCCCTCCAAACCTGTGCCAACCATCATGCCCTAATTAATCTAAAAAACAAACCTGCCATATTTTGATCCATATTCCTGTTTTCCCTCCCTATTCATGCACCCATCTAGGTGTCTCTTAAATGTCTTCAATGTACCCACTTCCACCACTTCTTCCGGTAGTGCATTTCAGGCTGCTACCACTCTCTGCATGAAAAACTTTCCTTGCACATCTCCCTTAAACTTTCCTCCTCTGACCTGGAGCCTGTGCCCCTTTGTAATTGAAACTTCAACTCTAGGAAAAAGCCTCTGACTATCCACCCTATCTATGCCTAATAATTTTGTAGACCTCTATTGGGTCTCCTCTCAGCCGCTGATTTTTCCAATGAGAACAATCCTAGACTTTTCAACCTTTCCTCATAGTCAATGCCCTGGAGACCAGGCAGCATCCTGGTGAACCTTCTCTGTACTCTCACCAAAGCTTCCACATCCTTCTGTAATGTTGGAGCCAAAACTGCACACAATACTCCAAATGTGGCCTAACAAGGGTTTTATATAGCTGTAAAATAGTTTGCCAACTCTTATATTCCATGCACTGGCTGATGAAGCAAACATACAATATACCTTCTTAATCACCTTGGCCATCTGTGTTTCCACTTTCAGGGAACTGTAGACCTGCATGCCCAGATCTGTTTGAATGATAGTGTTCCGAACGACTCCGCCATTTACAATATAACTCACACCAACATTTGATCCTCCAAAATGTATCACCTCGCATTTGTCTGGATTAGACTCCATCTGCTATTTCTGTGCCCAAGTCACCAATTTATCTATATCCTGCCATTTACTTGCACAATTGTTGGCACTATCAGCCACTCCACCAATCTTTGTGTTGTCAGCAAATTTGCTTATCGGACCATCCACATTTTACATCCTGAGTTTTGGAATAAATGGGCCATTTGACTTTGTGAGGAATTCTAGGAGTCCCAATTTCTTAAAATAAAGATCTCCTCAGATGAAACCTCAGTGGCTGACCCTTCATTCTGAAGATGCAATGTTTCGTTCTGGATTGTTGATGTTGAGAAGCATCTTCTCGGAACCCATCCTGTGAAGCACTGTAAGACATTTTATGCTTCACTAAGTTCTTTAAAAATCCTCCCATCTCAAAGGAGTAGAAATAGAGACTTATTTGAAATCCAACAGAGATGAGGCATCATTCATTTCTTCTGTGTCAGAAGTTTGAATTTGTTTGGACATTTATTTGATTTGTTGGCATTTTCCCATTGGATCAATCATTTTCTTATGAAAATCCAGAATGGGGGAGGTGATGGCCTGGTGGTATTATCACATTAATCCAGAGACCCAGATAATGTTCTGGGGACCCGGGTTCAAATCCTGCGATGGCAGATGCTGGAATTTGAATTTAATAAATATCTGGAGTTAAGAATCTAATGATGACTGTGAATACATTGATGATTGTCGGGGAAAAACCCATCTGGTTCACTAATGTCCTTTAGGGAAGGAAACTGCCACCCTTACCTAGTCTGGCCTACATGTGACTCCAGACCCACAGCAATGTGGTTGACTCTTAACTGCCCTCTGGGTAATTAGGGATGGGCAATAAATGCTGCCCAGCCAGTGACGCCCTCATCCCATGAATGAATAAATAAAGAAATAGTATGTTGCTGTAACATAACACTTACAGTCATTCGACTAGAAACCACTGCAGAAATTCATCAAAGATCCTTAGATAGCACCTTCCAAACCCACCACCACTTCCATCTAGAAGGACAAGGGCAGCAGATACATGGGAACAGCTCCCCCTGCCAGTTCCCCACCAAGCTACTCACCATCCTGACTTGAAAATGTATAAATGTTCTTTTGGCATTGTTGGATCAAAATCCTGGAATTCCCTCCATAACAGTGCTGTGGGTCTACCTAAAGCACATGGACTGCAGCGATTCAAGAAGGCAGCTCACGCCCACCTTCTCAAGGGGAAACTAGGGACAGGCAGTAAATGCTGGACCCAGCCTCAGTGACTCCCACATCCCATGAGTGAATAAAAAAGAGCCATATTGTGTATCATTGTTATGGCAATCCAACAGCAACATGTACCTGAAATCTAAAATACTGCCATGAATGTGTAATTTCATGTTTCGTATGATTTAGAAATATAATTTTCAGGTTTTGGAATTTGGGTTTTAAATGTAAGATAACTGAGAAGTTGTTAAGCAAAGTATAGTGTAATGACAATTCAAAGAATAGCTCATATTTACTATTTTGTATTTATTTGTTTTTGTTTATTCTTGGAATGCGGGTGTTGCTGCGTGGACCAGCATTTACTGTCCATCCCTAATTACCCCTTGAGAAGGTGGTGGTGAGCTGCCTTCTTGAACCACTGCAGTCCACCTGCTGTGTGTTGACCCACAATGCCCTTAAGGAAGGAATTCCAGGATTTTGACCCAGTGACACTGAAGGAATGGTGATACATTTCCATGTCTGTCATGGGGAGTGACTTTGTGGTGAAATTATGGGTGGTCTTCCCTGTCTCTCCTGCTCTGCCCTTCTCATTGGTAGAAATCATGGGTTTGAAAAGTTCTGTTGGAGGACACATAGCTGCTACCCTGCATCACTGGTGGAAAGAGTGAGCGTTGAAGGTGGCAATGGGTTCTGATCAAGCAGGCTGCTTTGTTTCTTAAGTGTCACTGGCACTGTGCACATCCATGCAAATGGAGAGTGTTCCATCAAAATGAAGAATAAGGGTTAACAGTGTCAAACAATAAGTAATAGCTGGTCCTTCTTTAAGTCTTAGAAGAGACTAAATATCCATAGTGATCTTCATAAGGAGTTTATTTATTGAAAATGAATGGTGAGCAAAGGGAAATTTAATGTATCAATCTAGTTTTCTGTTCATATTACAGGGTTAAAATTGTAGTTAATTAATGGAAAGTCTCTGGGACTTCTCAGTTGTTCCAGGGGTGGCACGGTGGCTCAGTGGTTAGCACTGCAACCTCACAGCACCAGGGACTCGGGTTCGATTCCAGCCTCGGGCACCTGTCTGTGCGGAGTTTGCACATTCTCCCCTGTCTGCGTGGGTTTCCTCCAGGTACTCCAGTTTCCTCCCACTGTACAAAAATGTGCAGGCTAGATGGATCGGCCATGCTAAATTGCCCGTAGTGTTCAGGGATGTGTGGGTTATAGGGGGATGGGTCTGGGTGGGATGCTTCAAGGGGCGGTGTGGACTTGTTGGGCTGAACGGCCTGTTTCCACACTGTAGGGAATCTAATCTAATCATAATGCTAAACTAAACAAAGGGTTTTTGATACTGTGACAGTGACCCTACTTTTGCATCAGAAGTTCAAGTATCACCTGCTTCAGAGATATATAATGACATCTTTGAACAGGTTAATTAGAAAACATAACAGAATATTAACGGAGGCCATGTCACACAATCCCTACAATGTAAAAGCAGGCTATTCAGCCTATCAAGTCCATACCAACCCTCTGAAAAACATCCCACCCAGACTTACCCTCCTACCCTAACCCTGCATTTCCCAAAGCCAATCCATCTGACCTGCATACCTGACTGTTTGAGGAAACCCGAAAACCTGGAGTGGACCCATGCAGATGCAGGGAGAACATGCAAACTCCACACAGACACCCAAGAGTGGAATCAAACCTGGGCCCTGGCACTGTGAGGCAGTAGTGTTAACCACACAGCAACCGTACCTGGCCCATCATTCTTCTGTCAGTCCTTCGACAAAGCTATCTGATAATTCTTGCTTTCCCTGTTATCTACATACAGCTCTGACAAGTTTCCCTCTTCCAGCATATTTTTTTCAGAATAAGCATTGATGAGGTGGTAGTGCAATAATAATATCACTAGATTAGTCATCCAGAATTCCAGGCATATGTTCTGGGAGAATGGTCTCAAATCCCATGATGGCAGATGATGGACTTCAGATTCATTTTGTAAAAATTTTGGAGTTAAAATAAATAGTTAGTCCAATGGTGACCACTATCAATTGTCATTAAAAACCAATCTAGTTCACTAGTGCCCTTCGGGGAAGGAAATCTGCTGCCCTTACCTGGGCTGGCCTGTATGTGACTTCGGGCCTACATGTGACTTCAGACCCACAGCAATGCCATTGACTCTAACTGCTCCCTGGACAAATAAGAATGGCCAATAAATACTGGCCTAGTCAGCAATGCCCACATCCCATAAATGAATGAAAAGAAGGAATTTGCTTCCTTCACTGGTCATTCAAGCTGTTCATTGCCATTCACAACAATCCATTTCAAAAAGGCATATCCTCATGATCTCCGAGATAACAAAGTGTGGAGCTGGATGAACACAGCAGGGCAAGCAGCATCTCAGGGGCACAAAAGCTGACGTTTCGGGCCTAGACCCTTCATCAGAGAGGGGGATGGGGAGAGGATTCTGAAATAAGTAGGGAGAGAGGGTGAGGCGGACTGAAGATGGATAGAGGAGAAGATAGGTGGAGATTACAAGAGAGTTGCAGTGGGAGAGAGATTCCCTGAGGCTGTTCCGAAGGGAGGAGGGTAACTTCTTCAGGTTAGGCATCCCTGGAAGAGGCTTCGCAGTGAGGTTAAAATTGTGATCAGTGATAATGGGAACTGCAGATGCTGGAGAATCCAAGATAGCAAAGTGTGAAGCTGGATGAACACAGCAGGCCAAGCAGCATCTTCGGAGCACAAAAGCTGACGTTTCGGGCCTAGACCCTTCAATCTCCACTCCTGTCTTCTATCACTTATTTAACATTTAACAGTTGCCTTAAGCCATTATTTTATAATTGTGAAATTGGGTAAAGGATGTTTACTCAGTAATTGTCTAATATATTAGTTGTCAAAATTTGTTGGCTCTAGTTCAAGCCACTTGCGTCGGTTGTCTCTGACTGTGTTACTAATGAATGTTGTAACGTTCAGGTTACAGTGTGAGTGCCAGCACAACACATGTGGAATATCATGTGACCGGTGTTGCCCTGGATACAGTCAGAAACAATGGCAACCAGCTACTACTTCATCTGCAAATGAATGTGAATGTGAGTATTCATAACTATTTTATCTAAACAAAGGCTGAGGAATGTTTTTGCCCTCAGGGAGCAGATTCTTTTTAATAGACATGGGGAATTCTGCTGAGACATAATGATGACATTGATATTGCATATGGTGGTGGAAATCCAGAGTCATCACAAAAGGTAAAGATTTTATCAAAGTACAGAAATTTTTTTCATTTACATGTCCTTTTGGATGCAGATTGACAGAAAGCATGGACTGAGTTCCTGTACTTAAGAAGGCTTATTGCTTATTACAAATAAATAGGTCCCACCTACAGGTAAATACCCATAAACTATGGCTATAAAACTCTACTAGTTAAAACTCTATTTCTTTACAAAACTCCACCAACACACACATACAAACAGACAGGAAAACAAAAATGGTGTTATGGGTGAAGGGAAAAACTGGGAAGGCAATTTGACGGTCCCTGTCTACAAACTTTATTTAGTGAATCTTTTTGGCTTGCAAGGACTTGCTGCACCTTGATCTGTCTTCTCCAGGTACTTTCACTTCCTTGCAGGAGGCACAGAGCAACTATTTGACAATCCATAAAGTCTTTGACTTATTCATTAAGAACAGAACTGATAGCAAGTGAGGGAAAACAAACTGACTTTCTTCAGCAAAGGATACCACTCTGCTTCTGAAGGTCTGAAGGCTTCAGTCTCATTCACACCCACACACTGGGAGCCAATAAACCAGTAGTTTCCCAGCATTTATTGAATTTCTGTTTCCAAATGAATTTTTTCCCTTGGTTCAACACAATGCTGTTTTATCCGTCCTGACACTACTATGTCCAAATTATGTCTGGCTAATGCGCCACTTGAAACTTCCAGAATACTGGACAGAGTGGATGTTGGGAAGATGTTTCCATTGGTAGGAGAGTCTAGGATCCGAGGGCACAGCCTTCGAGTAAAGGGGAGAACTTTTAGAGTGGAGATAAGGAGAAACTTCTTCAGCCAGAGAGTGGTGAATCTGTAGAATTCACTGCCACAGAAGGCTGTGGAGGCCAGGTCATTGAGTATATTTAAGACAGAGACAGATAGGTTCTTGATTATCAAGGGGATCAAGGGTTATGGGGGGAAGCGGGAAAATGGGGTTGAGGAACTTATCAGCCATGATTGAATGGCAGAGCAGACTCGATAGGATGAATGCGCCTAATTTATGCTCCTATGTCTTATGGTCTTATCTAAGTGCATCTCTACAGATTACAGTAAGCTTTCCAAATAGTTGTATGACAACTTCATGTTGTTCCACCACCTCCAGCAGGATGCCATGACCAAACACATCTTTCCCTCCCCTTCATTGTCAGCATTCTGCAGGGTCTGTTCCCTTCCAGACACCCCTGTCTACACCTAAGGGATAGTAAGAACTGCGGATGCTGGAGTCAGAGGTAACACTGTGTGAAACTGAAGGAACACAGCAGGCCAGGCAGTATCAGAGGAGCAGGAAAGCTGACATTTCAGGTCAGGAACTTTCTTCAGAAATAGGGAAGGGAGAAGGGAGCTCATCATCCCTCCCCACCTCCAACTGTCTTTCATAGGGACCACTCCCTCCATGACTCCCTCGTCCACTCCACACTCCCCACTAGCCCCACCACCCCCGGCATTTTTTCCTGCAACCGCAGGAAGTGCTTCACCTGCCCCTACAGCTCCCCCCTCATTTCCGTCCAAGGCACAAAACAAACTTCCACATCAGACAGAGGTTCACCTGCACATCTGCCAACGTTGTCTATTGCATCCACTGCTCCTGATGTGGCCTCCTCCACATCGGTGAGACCAAGCAGAGGCTTGGAGACCACTTCATAGAGCATCTGGGCTCTGTTCACAACAAATGACAACAACTTCTGGTCACGAACCATTTCAATTCTCCCTCTCGCTCCCTGGACATGTCCGTCCTGGGCCTCCTCCAGTGTCATATTGACGCAACCCACAAACTGGTGGAGCAGCACCTCATATTCTGCTTTGGGAGTCTACAGCCCGATGGCCTAAATGTGGACTTTCCAGTTTCAAAGTTTACCCACCCCCAGCTTTATCCTATGGCCAACCCTTCCTCTCAACCCCAATTCCTGACACAACCTGTCCATCTTCTCTCCCACCTATCCGCTCCTCCCACTTCACTGACCAATCCCCACTTCTCCCTACCTGCACTCACCTATTGCAATCCCACCTACCTTTCCCGGCCCCACGTCCACCTCTCTATTTATTTCTGAGCTCCTTTCCCCCTTCCCTATTTCTGAAGAAGGGTCCCGATCCAAAACGTCATCTTTCCTGCTCCTCTGATGCTGCCTGGTGTTCCTCCAGCTCCACACTGTGTTATCATGTCTACATCTAGTGCTGCCTCACTCCCACATTTCTGACCTAGGTCTTTTGTAATGTTCCAATGAAGTTGAATGTAAGCTTGAGGAACAGTGCCCCATTGTTCTTGACATCCCACCACCAGAGGAAATAGTTTCTCTATCTAGTGCTAATTGAAGTATTTAATTACCTTAAATACTTCAATTAAATTGTTCCTTAATCTGTTGTGCTTGACAGAATAGAAACATTGTCTATGTAACAATCTTCCTAATTTAATTCTTTTAGCCTAACAGGCTCTGACACTGTAACCCCCAGCCTGGTTGTTTCTTCTGTTAGAAATCTATTTAGATGTTGCTGTTTGGCTGTGTTTGCAAAATCACTTGTTAAACACAGTGCCTCAACCCTCACATGGAATAGTGCAGTGGAAGTTAAACAGTGATGTGCACAGTTACTTTCTGGCAGACAGAAAGCTGCATGTCTGCCAAAGGCTCATAAAGAGAAAGTTTCCTAATTTTTTTTACTGCTTATTTTGCTATATTCCAGAGCAGTAATTCTAAGGTTAGACTTGCCTTCACCAAATGAAAAATAGATGGTGAACCCATGAACTCCAAACAAAAAAAGCTGACAATTTAATGATGACATTATTCGTAACATTTCAAACAACACTGAAAGTTTCCCACAAAGAAAGCATGAGAAAGTAGAAGAGATAACTGGCCTGTCTCATTCTCCAGTAACCTGCTTCTTTCCTGGGAATTGCAGTCTAGTTAATTCAATGCAGTTTATACGAAGGATTTTTCCTCTTCAAAGCCTAAAAATCTCTGCATAATCCAACATTTATAAAGTGCTGTGGAAAGTGGGAAACATCTCATTTTACTTCACAGGATCATTATCAGACAGGATTTGAAACTAAGGTACAGAATAAATGAAAGTTTTGAACGGTCACTGGACTCAAAAATGTTAACTCTGTTTCTTGCTCACACAGATGTTTCAGACACACTGCGTTTTTCCAGCAATTTCTGTTTGGATCTTCAGCATCTGCAATATTTGTTTTGTAATAAAAGGATAGACAGGGTTGATATGGATAAGACATTCCTTTGGTTTTCGCATCTAGAACCAGGGGACACACAGGACAGAGCCACATAGGACTGAGAAATGGAGATTTTTTTTCTCAGAAAGTTGTGAATCTTTGGAATTCTGCACCCCACAGAGCTGAGTATATTTAAAATAAAAACTAACAAATTTCAAAATCACCTATAGTGTAAAGCATAATAAAAATATTGAAGGAAAAGGAACTGAAGTGAACAATCAGTCATAATTGTATTGAATATCAGAGCAGGCTGAATAGTCTGACTGACCTACTCCTATTCCCATACATTATAAGGAGATACTAGGTCAAGAGTAGTCTAAGAGTTACAGTTTAATTAAGAGATGTAGGTAGGGAAATTTAGGGATGGAATTCTAGAACTTATGGAGCTGATGGTACAGCAACTGATGGTGGAGTAATTAAAATTGAACATACCTAAGAGGACAGGAGGAGCATGGACATCTTAAAGGATTTTCTCTTGGGGTGAGATATTGTAGCGATTTGCAATCAAGAATGAGACTGTTAAAACTTAAGACATTGTTCAACCATAAGCAAGTATCAGACAGTCAGAATAGCAATAATAGACAAGCAGGACTTAGTTTGAGGTACAAAAAAGGCAGCAAGATGCAAATTTATGTTTATTATCGGACTGTAAAATATGAGTTAAAATTTCAGGTAGGTTAAGAAATGAGAATTTTGAGGAATTATGTATTTGAGTCATAAGTAGGGATGTCTTGCTGCAATATTCAAGGCCATGGTGAGACTACACTTGGGTATTAAATACACTTTTGGCCTCCTTATCTGAATAAAGATGTTCTGTCTATGAAAGGAGTGCAGCAAAGATTTACCACACTGATTCCTGGAATGTCAGAACTCACATATGAGAAGAGGTTGAATTGTTAGGATTACATTCACTGGAATTCCGAAGAATGAGAGACAGTCTCATTGAAACCTATAAAATTTTAACGGGACTAGACAGGATCTAGAAAGGATGTTCCTGATGACCAGGGAGTCAGAACCAGGAGTCGCAGTCTAAGGATATGGGGTATGCTATTTAGGACTGAGTTTATAAGAAATTTTTTCCCTCGGAGAGTGGGAAGCCTGTAGAATTCTCTACCACAGAAAGCAGTCAATACTGAAGCATTGATAATAGTGTGGAGCTGGAGCAACACAGCAGGCCAGACAGCATCAGACAAGCTGGAAAGGTGACATTTCAGGTCGTTGTATGATTTCAAGAAGTTGGATATAATGTTTGGGGCTTAAAGGAACCAAAGGACTTGTTGGAAATGTGGGAAGGAGATACTGAGCTGGTTGATCAGCATGATCATATTCAATGGTGGAGCAGGCTCGAAGGGCCAAGTGGTCTATTCCTGCTCCTATTTTCTGCATTTCTATGAATGGTCTTGCTCAAAATATTAAAATATCCTTCTGTTTCAGATACTGGCCATCCTGAGATGCATTTTGATTTCTAATCCCTAGTATTCATGTTATAAAAAGTGCTTATGTTGTCATTAACATTGTCTTATTATACTGTTCCAACAATTCATTCCAATAATGGTCTACGTGACTTTGACGACAGCTGCCCAGAAAGTCTGAATTCCCTGTTGTTTTCAAAGGATTGTAAGGCAAAGAAATATGATGCAAGTGGACAAAGGACTAAATAGAATTGCATCCAATTTACAACAAATAAACAGACCATTGGACCCAATTGATATATGCCAGCATTTATGTTCTACAGAAGCCACATCTTGTTAAATTTTTCAGAGATAATGGGAACTGCAGATGCTGGAGAATTCCAAGATAATCAAATGTGAGGCTGGATGAACACAGCAGGCCAAGCAGCATCTCAGGAGCACAAAAGCTGACGTTTCGGGCCTAGACCCTTCATCAGAGAGGGGGATGGGGAGAGGGAGCTGGAATAAATAGGGAGAGAGGGGGAGGCGGACCGAAGATGGAGAGTAAAGAAGATAGGTGGAGAGAGTATAGGTGGGGAGGTAGGGAGGGGATAGGTCAGTCCAGGGAAGACGGACAGGTCAAGGAGGTGGGATGAGGTTAGTAGGTAGCTGGGGGTGCGGCTTGGTGTGGGAGGAAGGGATGGGTGAGAAGAAGAACCGGTTAGGGAGGCAGAGACAGGTTGGACTGGTTTCGGGATGCAGTGGGTGGGGGGGAAGAGCTGGGCTGGTTGTGTGGTGCAGTGGGGGGAGGGGACGAACTAGGCTGGTTGAGGGATGCAGTAGGGGAAGGGGAGATTTTGAAACTGGTGAAGTCCACATTGATACCATATGGCTGCAGGGTTCCCAGGCGGAATATGAGTTGCTGTTCCTGCAACCTTCGGGTGGCATCATTGTGGCAGTGCAGGAGGCCCATGATGGACATGTCATCTAGAGAATGGGAGGGGGAGTGGAAATGGTTTGCGACTGGGAGGTGCAGTTGTTTGTTGCGAACTGAGCGGAGGTGTTCTGCAAAGCGGTCCCCAAGCCTCCACTTGGTTTCCCCAATGTAGAGGAAGCCGCACCGGGTACAGTGGATGCAGTATACCACATTGGCAGATGTGCAGGTGAACCTCTGCTTAATGTGGAATGTCATCTTGGGGCCTGCGATAGGGGTGGGGGAGGAGGTGTGGGGACAAGTGTAGCATTTCCTGCGGTTGCAGGGGAAGGTGCCGGGTGTGGTGGGGTTGGAGGGCAGTGTGGAGCGAACAAGGGAGTCACGGAGAGAGTGGTCTCTCCGGAAAGCAGACAGGGGAGGGGATGGAAAAATGTCTTGGGTGGTGGGGTCGGATTGTAAATGGCGGAAGTGTCGGAGGATGATGCGTTGTATCCGGAGTTTGGTAGGGTGGTGTGTGAGAACGAGGGGGATCCTCTTGGGGCGGTTGTGGTGGGGGCGGGGTGTGAGGGATGTGTTGCGGGAAATACGGGAGACGCGGTCAAGGGCGTTCTCGATCACTGTGGGGGGAAAGTTGCGGTCCTTAAAGAACTTGGACATCTGGGATGTGCGGGAGTGGAATGTCTTATCGTGGGAGCAGATGCGGCGGAGGCGGAGGAATTGGGAATAGGGGATGGAATTTTTGCAGGAGGGTGGGTGGGAGGAGGTGTATTCTAGGTAGCTGTGGGAGTCGGTGGGCTTGAAATGGACATCAGTTACAAGCTGGTTGCCTGAGATGGAGACTGAGAGGTCCAGGAAGGTGAGGGATGTGCTGGAGATGGCAACGCATCATCCTCCGACACTTCTGCCATCTACAATCCGGCCCCACCACCCAAGACATTTTTCCATCCCCTCCCCTGTCTGCTTTCCGGAGAGACCACTCTCTCCGTGACTCCCTTGTTCGCTCCACACTGCCCTCCAACCCCACCACACCCGGCACCTTCCCCTGCAACCGCAGGAAATGCTACACTTGTCCCCACACCTCCTCCCTCACCCCTATCGCAGGCCCCAAGATGACATTCCACATTAAGCAGAGGTTCACCTGCACATTTGCCAATGTGGTATACTGCATCCACTGTACCCGGTGCGGCCTCCTCTACATTGGGAAAACCAAGCGGAGGCTTGGGGACCGCTTTGCAGAACACCTCCGCTCAGTTCGCAACAAACAACTGCACCTCCTAGTCGCAAACCATTTCCACTCCCCCTCCCATTCTCTAGATGACATGTCCATCATGGGCCTCCTGCAGTGCCACAATGATGCCACCCGAAGGTTGCAGGAACAGCAACTCATATTCCGCCTGGGAACCCTGCAGCCATATGGCATCAATGTGGACTTCACCAGTTTCAAAATCTCCCCTTCCCCTACTGCATCCCTCAACCAGCCTAGTTCGTCCCCTCCCCCCACTGCACCACACAACCAGCCCAGCTCTTCCCCCCCACCCACTGCATCCCGAAACCAGTCCAACCTGTCTCTGCCTCCCTAACCGGTTCTTCCTCTCACCCATCCCTTCCTCCCACCCCAAGCCGCACCCCCAGCTACCTACTAACCTCATCCCACCTCCTTGACCTGTCCGTCTTCCCTGGACTGACCTATCCCCTCCCTACCTCGCCACCTATACTCTCTCCACCTATCTTCTTTACTCTCCATCTTCGGTCCGCCTCCCCCTCTCTCCCTATTTATTCCAGCTCCCTCTCCCCATCCCCCTCTTTGATGAAGGGTCTAGGCCCGAAACGTCAGCTTTTGTGCTCCTGAGATGCTGCTTGGCCTGCTGTGTTCATCCAGCCTCACATTTGATTATCTTGTTAAATTTTTATTCCTTTCTCGTTGATGTACCGATTCAGTTTTCTCTTGAATGTCTGTGCTCAATATGATAATTGCACAATAACTGAATATTTCCAGACTTGATTATTCCATTGATTCCCACCTAGCATCCCATCTTACACATTTCTTAAACCTTAGGTTCCTGAAATTTCTGTGGTTGCAATCCTAGTACACACCAAGTCTGGTCACACATCATCCCTGTGCTTTGGTTCACAGTCTAGTTTCTGGTTCAATAGCACTTTGATTTTAAAATTCTCATCCTTGTGTCCTTATGCCTCCATGATCTTGTCCCCTTCCTATCTCAATAACCACCTACTGCCATCTTATACTCTTGAATACCTGCACACCAAATAATTCTGAGCTGTTATCCATCTCTAATTTTAATCACTCCGTCGTTGTCCTTACCAGCGGTGCTCATGTCTGAAGAAGGAATAAAAATGCCCTGAAATTGTTGGATTTAGGACTAGGTTTTAACGTATGAGGGAAACTGAGATGTTTTTAATATTGTTTTCCGGATCATTCTTAAATATCCAAAAGGGTTTGTATCATGAGGTATCCTTTGGTGTTGAACCAACAAATTGAGTGACAGATGATTACACATTGGCTTTCCAGGTATTTGGTGTTACAAATGTCAGCATGTCCATTGCAAGGACATCATCCTCCAAGTTATCATCATTTATTTTTGGCAGAACTGTTAAAATGGACATTGAGATAACCATTTCTTGACCATTTTACAGCCTGTAATTGCCATGGACACGCCACAGATTGTTATTACGATGCTGAAGTTAGCCGGCGCAGAGCAAGCATGAACATCTTTGGGCACTACGAAGGCGGAGGTGTTTGCTTGAACTGCCAGGTAAGAGACAAGCTGTTCAAGACAGGACAAATAGTTTCATTAAAAGACAGCCAAAAACATTGTGTTTGAGAAGCATATGCTGTGTCTTGCTGTCCTATCGCAGATGTTTCCAGTACTTGTTGAAACTGGTTTGCTCAGTTTGCCTTAATGTTAGAATAAAATAGTACAAGTTTAGTTAACTTCCTTATTGATTTGATTTTCTGAGGAAAAGACCACAACTTTTTTCAAAAGGCTTGCTTTTGCAGCAGAAATGTGTCACATGTTTTAACAGCAATGCCTCTTCAACTTGAGCAGTCAAACACCAGAGCTTTTTACTGACTGTTAATTGACACAGCAGTTTCTGTGGTGGAGTCACTGTCATTGTGACACAGTGGTTGAATTTAGCTGTCTATTGCCCATCCTGTGCAGTAGCACTAAAATGGTAACATCTTTAATCAGACTTAAACAAGCATCAACAGTGATGTTAACAGAAAAGTAGCACTGCAGTTTCATTTGGAGGCAATGGGCTCATGAAGAAAAGCTTTATTTTTGTTAAACTTTGCAAATCATAAGCTTTAGTTGCCCAGTTGAAAAGTCAACATTATAGACTGAGCCTGATTTCATAAAATAAACCTCAGTTGTTCACATGATAACTTATCAATTCAGACTAAGAAGCGTCAGTGGTAGCAGAAGATTTAATGAGTCATGTGTCTCTATATTTCTCCATAGCACCACACAGCGGGAATAAATTGTGAACGATGTGCTCCATTTTACTATCGACCTTCTGGAGTTCCAAAGGAGGCAGTGGATGGCTGTTTACGTATGTTTTTCTCGTGTTACTCTTTTTTCCACTGGCAAAGTGATTATTGTAAAAGCCTTCATGGAATCATTTTAGACTGTTATTTGAAAAGGAAGAATATTGATGATCACGAGCAGGAGGCAGAAGGCACCACAGAAAACTAAGTGAAACACTCAAGCAGAGAATTAGCTAAATTGCTAAATTGCCCATAGTGTGCAGGGATGTGTAGATTAGGTGGATTATAGGGGGATGGGTCTGGGTGGGATGCTGCAAGGGTCAGCATGGACTTGTTGGGCCGAAGAGCCTGTTTCCACACTGTAGGGATTCTATTCTATGAAACAGAACTGGTGCAGACATGATGGAGCAATAGACATTTTCCTGTGTTGTAACAATTCTGTGATTCTAAGGGTAACTTTAACCTATCTTGCAGAGCAGGAATCCATAACACCATGAGAAGTACAAACAGGAGTAGGCCATTCCTCGAGCCTGCTCCACCATTCAGTACAATCATGTTTGATCCAACATTCCTCATGTTCATTTTTCTACAGTTTCCTCGTAACCTTTGATTCCTTGACTGATCAATAATCTATCCATCTCAGCCTTAACTATACACAAGCACTCTGCCCCCACAGCTCTCGATAGAGTTGGGTGGAATACCAGTTTTTCAGCCCAATTGATCCAATGGCCCTCAATTTGTATCGCCAGTAAAATCAGTTAGGGCATGAAATCAGAATTTTCTAATTGGTCAAAGGACTGCATTGAAAACAACATCCCAGCCTGGAAGAATTCAAATTTATATGACCTCTTTATTTTACCCTCTTCTTTCTAGCTACCTAATCCAATGAAAGAAAGAAAGAAAGTCTTGCATCTTGTAGCCATATTTCCCAACTTCAAGATGTCATAGGAACATAAAAATAGGAGCAGGTCATTCAACCGGTTGACCCTGCTCCACTATTCAATTGGACCAAGGTTAATCATTTATCTCAATGCCACTTTCTTGCATTATCTTCATATCCCTCGATATTATTAGTCTCTACAGTCATAGAGTCATACAGCACAGAAGCAGAATCTTCAGTTCAACCAGTCCCAACTGACCATAATCACAAATAAATGTAGCCCCACCTGCCTGTATTTGGCCCATACCACGCCAAACATTTCATATTCATGTACATACCTTAATCTCTTTTAACCTTTGTAACGGGACCTGCATCCACCACTTCCTCTGGAAGTTCATTCCATGCACGAACCTCTCTGTGTATAAAAAAAAATGCCCCCATGTCTTTTATAAAATCTTTATATTCTCACCTTTAAAATATGCCCCTACTCTTAAAATCCTCCACCCTAGGGGCAAAAAAAGCACCTGCCATTTACTTTATCTATATCCCTCATTATTTTATAAAACTCTATATGGCCACCTCTCAACTTCCTACGCTCCAGTGAGAAAAGGCCAAGCCTCTCTTTATAACTCAGACCTATATCTGGCAAAATCCTGTAAATCTCTTCTGAACCTTCTCCAGCTTAATAATACCTTTCCCGTAACAGGGAGACCGGAACTGTACACAGTACTCTAGAGGAGGCTTCTAGAAAACTATTGATTTTTGCCTTGAATGTGCTCAATGTTTGTGCTTCCACAGTCCCCTTGGGGTAAAGAATTTAAAAGATTCACCACCCTCTGTGTGAAGAAACTATTCCTGAAAACAGCGTATGCATGAATGGGACTTTGATTGATGAGACAAGCGGACTCTCACTGAGTCTGTGCTACACCCTCAACCTTTGTAGAGTAATAGAGTTTTTACAGCATGATAGCTTCAGCCCATATCAATGTCTTACATAAAAACCAAACGAACTGCAGCTGCTGTAAATCAGGAACAAAAACAGAAGTTGCTGGAAAAACTCAGCAGGTCTAGCAGCATCTGTGAAGAAAATGTCAGAGTTAACGTTTCGGGTTCGGTTCTGAGGAAGGGTCACCTTCTGCTGATAGGAATGACGACATAGTGGCTAAATTTGCCGAGTGCCCAAAGATAGGTAAGAAACTATGAGGATAACAACAATGATGCAGATTAATATGGATCGATTAAGTGAATAGGCAAAAATCTGGCAGACGGAGTATAATGTGGAAAAAGTAAACTTGCTCATTTTGGCAGGAACAATCAAAAAAAGTTTTATTTAAATGGAAAATTAAAAATTTCATGGTGCAGAGTATTCTAGGTGTTCTAATGCATGAGCCATTGAGGATTAGTACACAGGTATGGCAAGGGATCACAGAAGACTTCTCGAGTACCTTGTGATTTTCTTAGTGTCCAGTTACTATCCCCTCAATGATTGATTCTAGCACCTTTTCCATCACAGATGTCAAGCTAAAAGGCTCATAATTTTCTGCTTCATGCCCCCACCCAAGTTGAATCTTTTTCCTAAAAGGCATTAAACACTGAGATGAGGAGGATTAAGGTGCAGATCAACACTCCCCCATTATTACAACGGGTGGCACTCTGCCTTTGGAACTATCTTGCTTTCAATTGCCTGTTCCCCAAGCTCCGGACTCCAATCCATCCTTAAACCTCTCAACCTTGTACCTCTCTGGCTCAGTTAAATTTTGGCAAATCCTCATTTGGGAAAATATAAGTGAAATGACATTTCAATCCCATGAAATATCACCATGCAACACCAGCACACTATCTCTAATTAGTGTCCTGAGCTAAATAATCTAGTTGCCTGTTGTGGCAATTAGAATAATGGCTGGAAACAAGTGATAAGTTTGTAATTAAACTTGGTAATTCCAATGACTGCAAAGATTAAAACTCAGTTAGTCAATGAATGTCATTCTAACCTCAGGATTGAATTCTTCAAGATCAGTGTGGAAGACAAATATTCTAGAGTCATAGAGCTCTACAGAAAAAGACCCTTTGGCCCATCGAGTCTGCACCAGTCAAAAGCAAGCATCTAACTTCTCAAATCTCTTTTTCCAGCACTGGCCCCATAGTGTTGGAAAACAGTATTCTGTTGTGTGGAACATTAGAGAAATTGTTATGATCTGGACTAGACTGCTAGGAAACGTGTTTCAAACCGAATTGGAAAGAAAGGGGTTAATGTTCTGGAGGGCTCACAAAAACAGCCCGCAGATGTTGTTGACCTTTTGTCAGATTTGTTAACTATTGTTTTCTGTTTCTCACTCCATTGACCCTGCCTGGTCTGCTGAGAATTCCCAGCATATTCAGAGAGATTCGAACACATTGAGAGTTGTAAATTTGATTTGGGGAAAAAAGCCTGAAAAAGGATTCTATTCTTTCCAGCCTGCAGGTGTAACCCTGAATTTGCAGATGGATGTGATGGAACAACAGGCCTGTGTCGCTGCAAACCTCAGTACACTGGTGAACACTGTAACAGATGTTCCCTTGGATACTACAACTTCCCTCAGTGCGGTTGTATGTAGAACTTTTTCATCTTGTATTTTTAATTATTCACTTTACTTACAGGTTTAAGTACTCTTTTGTTCAGTTCCAAGCAAGTAGCAATGTAAGCAAAATAATAACATAAGCAAAATAAAACTTTTATTCCTGTGGGAGAGTTTCAGATCTCAGACATCATGGTCTGATTATGGTTTAAGTACATTGAGCCCCATATATAATAGACTCTGAATTTTGGACAGGTCACAATCCTTGTTGTACTGTGACAGCCTCATTTGGATGGGGCCAGCGGGCCATTATTGTGAGCCCAGCAGGTGCAAACCAATACATGTTTTCAGCATTTCATGTTTTGGATTGGTCCAAAATTACTTACAATCCACAGCAAAGACATAGACCATTCAGCCGAAGTGGGCTTGATCCACAGGAGCTTCCTTTCATCTAATTCATTCCAGCCTATCCTTCCAATGCATTCGCTCCTATGTCTTCATAAATCTCTGCCTTAAATGCC
The DNA here is from genome assembly GCF_030684315.1 of Stegostoma tigrinum. Lineage (NCBI taxonomy): Eukaryota > Metazoa > Chordata > Chondrichthyes > Orectolobiformes > Stegostomatidae > Stegostoma > Stegostoma tigrinum. Next base: position 127,032,435 of record NC_081358.1, on the reverse strand, counting down.
CCGCTAATCCCTGTAGTAAGAGTTTTGTATTCTCACTACTTTTCTGAGTAAATAAGTTTCTCCTGAATTTCCTTCTGTATTTATTGATGAATATCTTAATTTCTGACCATTAGTTTTGGATTCTCCCTGTGAGCCCTTTAGTAATTCTCAAGGTCTCTGAATAGATCACCCATTAACTTTCTATATTCTAGAAAGAAGAGTGGCTGTCAGTCCAGTCTTTCCCATGAGTTTTTACCCTCTTCATTCTGGCATCATCCTTTTGAATTTTTCTATGCATTTTCCCAGCATTTGTCTCCCTTTTGTAATAACAGAAGCACACAATGTTTCATATGTGGTCTAACCAAAGTCCGATATCATAACAACAGAATTTCTCAACTTATGAATTCTTTTTTCCGAAAGAGTCTACTTTTAAAATATTACAGTCAGCCTGAACATGTTCTGTAAGTTAGTACTGTATTTTCTGTGGAATTATCAAACCACACAAGTCATTTCAATCCCCGAGTCTGTTAAATTTTTGAAAAATGTTTGCCTGCAATTGAAAGAAAATTTGTGTTTGGTATTTCGCTGTTTATTGACCTAACAATTTGTTCTGCTTGACTAATTCCATAACCAATGATTATCCCGGAAAGGGGATGCTGGGGTTGTAAATTCATGGATTGAATGACAGCTTCAATTGATTATGAAGGAATTTGCTACCTTTGATGTGGGGCCATGAATACAAGTATATGTTCTAATAAAGGCTTAAGCAGATTAGAACATAAAATCAGAAGTAGGCCACTCAGCTTGGTCCATCATTCACCTAGATCACAGCAGGTTATCTGCCACAACTATATATTCCCTTGCTATCCTCATACCCTTTGGTGCTATTAATCTCTAGAAATCTACAGATTTATGTCTTGAACATTCCCAATGATTGAGCTTTCATAGCCTACTGATACTTCCAAAGATTCAACATCCTTAGAATTAAGAAATACTTCCTCAACACAGTTTTAAGTGGCCCATCCTTTATTCTGAGATGGTTGGCAGAATCTTATTAGGACCTGAAGGATGTGGGCTAGGGCGAGAAATGTGGCAGAATCACATGAGGAGTCCCATGCGGCCCATCTTGACGTAGGGAACAACCCACTGAAACTTTTAACTTCTTTTAGGGAATTCATGCTTGACAGTTCTGCCAGATTTTTTCATAGAATCCCTACAATGTGGAAGCAGGCCATTAAGCCCATTGCATCTGCACCGACCTCCTGAAGCGCATCACACTCAGACTCACTCTCCTATCCTATCCCTATAACTTGTATTTCCCACGGCTAATTCACCTAGCCTGCACATCCCTGGATGTTATGGGCAAGTTAATATGACTAATCTACCTAACCTGCACATTTCTGGACTGTGGGATGAAACCGGAACACCTGGAGGAAACCCACACAAACACAGGGAGGATGTGCAAACTCCACATTTACAGTTGCATGAGGTTGGAATCAAGCCCAAGTCACTGGCACTGTGAAGCAATATAGCTAACCTCTGACCCTACTGTGCTGCCCATTTTTTGAGTACATAACTGTAGAGTTGAAAATGGGGAGTCAGTACATGTGGCTTACTTGGACTTTCAGAAGGCTTTTGACAATGTCCCATGTAAGAGGCTCGTGTGCAAAGTTAAAGCTTGTTGCATAGTCCACTGAAATGTATAGAGAACTGTTTGGAAAACAGGAAACAAACAGTGGGAATAAACAGATTGTTTTCTGAGTAGCAGCCTGGACATCACAGGAATCAGTGCTTGGATTTCAACTGCTCACAACATGTATCAATGATTTAGATAAGAGAATTTAAATGTAATATCTCCAGGTAAGTTGAGTGGGAGGGAGAATTGTAAGGAGGATGAAGAGTTGATTCAGAGTGATCTTAGAGTGAGTAGGAAAACTCATGGCAGCGGAAGTGTAGTGTGGATAAATGTAACGTTATCCACTTTTGGTAGCAAAAACAGGAAGGTGAATTATTATCTGAATGGTGAAAGATTGGGAAGGAGGCAGTTGCAATGAGATCTGGATGCCCTTGTAAACCAGTCCTGAAAGTAAGGATGCAAGTGCAGCAGGCAGTGAAGAAGGCAATTGGTATGGTGGCCTTCATAGCAAGAAGATTCGAGTACAGGAGCAGTGGTGTGTTGTTGCAGTTGTACAAGGCTTTGGTGAGACCACACCCGGAATATTGTCTGTTGTTTTAATCTTCTTTTCTGAGGAAGGATGTTCTGACGATGGAAGTAGTGTAATGAAGGTTTACCAGACTGAAACCTGAAATTGCAGACTGACATAACAGGAAAGAATGGACCATTGAGGACTATATTTCACCGGAGTTTAGAAGAATGCAGGGTGGGGTGGAATCTCGTAGGTACATATAAAAGCAAACTGGACTACACAGGATAAACACAGAAAGGATATTCCCAATATCTGGGGAGTCAGAACCAGGGGTCATAGCTTAAGAGGACGGGTAGACCATTTGGTGCTGAGAAAAGGAGATATTTTTCCACCTAGAGAACGGTGAGCCTGTGGAACTCTCTGTCACAGAAAGTGATTGAGGCCAGAACATTGAATATTTTCAAGGAGTTAGATATAGTTTTTATTGCTAAAGGGCTCAAAAGGCATGGAGCAAAATTGAGAAAAGGGGACACAAACTGAATAATCAGCTATGATCGTGTTGCATCTGAATATGAACAGCACAGTGGCTCAGTGGTTAACACTGCTGCTTCATAACACCATGAACCTGGGTTTGATTCCAGCTGTGGGCAACTTTCTGTGTGGAGTTTGCACGTTCTCCCTGTGTCTGTGTGGGTTTTTATCAGGTTCTTTGATTTCCTCCTACAGTCCAAACGTGCGCAGCTTAGGATGTGCTTCAGAGGGTTGGTGTAGACTTGATGGGTCAAATGGCCTCCATCAACTGTGTAGACATTCTATAGTTCTATTAGTGGGTGGTGGAGACTTGAAAGGCCAGCCAATACTCCAACTTATATCAGCGCATTCAGACAGAGGAGGAATAAGGGACCAAACTTGGAAAGAAAAATTTATTCCTTCCTTGGAATTATATCTTTTAATATACCTAGGAAAGAATACATTTGCATGTGATTAGATTTGACATTTTTAACTAAGAGCGTCTTTTCTTCTAGATGGACCAGTTTATTCCACGCCCAGTCCAGTAACAGCAGACCCATCGGCTGGAGATTTCCAAAGTAAGCATTTACAATTAACATTGAGCATAGAGCTGAAGGTTAATTGCGGTTTTGTTTTGTATCAATACACAGCAGGCTGTTTAATATGGAAGTAGCTGGAAATATGCTTCTGCGTTTTGCACTGGAGATGCTGGGAGTCACACCAGAATATAAGTCGGTAATTCAGAACGTAAATGATGAAAATATTTTTTATTAATTTCTGCTAACTCCTTTCTACTATAAATTATATTGCAGTAAAGATTTAGTGTGTTGAATTGTCATGTTAGTTGGAAAACAGGAGTCAGGGTTGTTTTCAGTTTCAAGCCTGCTCTCAGAGCAACAAGACACTTTGAAATTTTTTACTTGCACGTTCCTGCCCCACCATCCCTCAAATGGAGACAGGTTCTCTGTCAATGATAGAAGGTGTGTGAGCTTTTGAAGGGATTGAGGGATGGGAACCCAATCTAATGCTGGGTGCCTACATTTAGGCATGTAGGCGACCCCGTTAGCCTCCCTCATCACTGGTTAATGAGGCTCTTAATGATCTTGCCTGCCTTGTGGGGGCGATTTATCTGATCCCAAATCTGTGTTGGCAAAAAGATAAGGAAGTCAATACATGGTCGTCCTTGCATTTATTCGACCCCATTCACCTCTGTTCATGATAAATGACAAAGCTTTAAAATTCAACCCAATTCATTTAATTGAACTAATCGGTGATTCATTAAAACCCAAATTATCCACAAAAATAATTTGTGTGTATTTTTTATAAACTTAAGATTGCATTAAAAACCCGAACTAAAATGAAATGGTACTTATACCCAGTCAAAAGGCTAACAATAAATAATTGAAGAAAAGCATTTTAACGCCAAGTACTACAGAAGTATTGCCATGTTCGTAATAAGAAAATGCAGCTATTTTTGCACCAGGTTTATTCAAATAGCTTGCTGAAAACTTAGCTGAAAACTATTTTGTGACATAATAGATAGTAAAAACAATTTTTGACAAATTCTTCTTGTGAAATTTAAACATTATCGGACATTTTTTCTGATGTTTAAGTGGCATTTCTGCTTCCAATTCCTGGACTGTGCAAAATAACTTATATTAAACCATGCCTTGAGGTATTGGTGTAGAATTTCACCCTTCCACTGATGTGAGTTCCAGCTCTCTGCTGTATTGCTGTGCCCACACCTGAGATACGGAGGGCATTCCCAATGGGGAAATCATTAGGATACCGCACTCGCGTGGCAACCTAACAGATATTGCGGAAGGTCTCAAGCAAGTCATCCACTCACAAATTCAGCCACAGGGAAAACAAAAAAGGAGTGTTAATATCAAAGTGAAAATGAGCTTTGGTGAAAAAAGACTCATATTGTCAAAGCTTTCCATCTTGCACTCATTAGGACCTTTTGCAATATTACCAATTCAAGAGCAAAAATAACATTTGTACTGCATGCAAGGCGAGTGCTGATTGGACGGCAAGTGGACTCTGATTTGGAGAGGCACTGCCGAGGAGAATTAACCCATTAATACTGATTGACACTTAAAATCCTTGCTTTGTTTAACTTTTAAACGAGGCAGGTTTACTTTTCTTGATCGAGGCATGGCCTGAGAAATGCACAAGCAAATGGTTGTTACCTATTTTGTTGAGTTGAAGAGAAGACTAAATCTTGCAGGGTAGCCAAAATTAAAAGACCTTTTCTTTTGATATACAGAATCACAGAAGTCTTACAGCATTGAAGGAGACCATGTGGTACATTGTGTCTGCGCTGGCTTGTTAAATGAGCATCATTATTAGTGAGGTAACAAGGTGTAGAGCTGGATGAACACAGCAGGCCAAGCAGCATCAGAGGGAGCAGGAAAGCTGATCTTTTGGGCCTAGACTCTTCTTCAGAAATTGGGGAGAGGAAGGGGATTCTGGAATAAATAGGGAGAGAGGATGAGGCAGATAGAAGATGGATAAAGGAGAAGATAGGTGAAGAGGAGACAGATAAGTCTGAGGTGGGGGGGTGGAGCCAGTAAAGGTGAGTGTAGGTGTGGATTTCGTGGGGGGGAATAGGTCCTAACTCCCCACCTAACTCACCTTTACTGGCTCCACCCCTGCCTTTTTGATGTGTCCACCTATCTTCTCCTTTATCCTTCTTCTATCTGCCTCCCCCTCGCTCCCTATTTATTTCAGAATCCCTTTCCTCTCCCCAATTTCTGAAGAAGGGTCCTGACCCAAAACGGCAGCCTTCCTGCTCCTCTGATGCTGCTTGGCCACCTGTGTTCATCCAGCTCCACACCGTGTTATCTCAGATTCTCCAGCATCTGCAGTTCCTACTGTCTCTGAATCATTACTTAGTGCTAATTTCCTGTCTTTTCAGTTGTCCCTATCCCTACACATTATTCTTATCTATGTAATCATCCAATGCCTGCTCGAATGCCTCAATTGAACCTGCCTCCTCCTTGTATTCAGGCAGTACATTCCCGATCCTAATTACTCACTGAGTGAAGAAGGTTTCCCTCTCATCACCTTTGCTTTTTTTTTCTGATTACTTTAAACCTATGCCCTCTTATTCTTGTCCCTTTATGAGTGGAAAGAATTTGCCCTATCTACTCTATCCAGCCCACTCATAACTTTGTAAACTCTATCAGATTTCCTGTTAACCTTCTTCTCTCCAAGACCCAATCTCTTTAATCTATTCTTGCTGGAGATTAGAAACATATGAAAACCCAAATACTGAACAATTTGACATCAGGTACTGGGCTAGACTGATTGAAGTTGAAAGCCCAACTTCAGCTAATATCTTCCTCACTATTGAGAGAACATTGTGGCAAAATACTGTTAAAGACTGTAGGAAAGATGAATGTAGTAAACAGCGGTGGGAGTGGAAATGTCAATGTATACTGGCTTGTTTTAGTATTGAATTATTGATTTTTCAGTCATCTGCTTTTGTTCTTTACAGATTGTAAATGTAATGTACAGGGCACAGTGGCAAATATCTGTCATGTAGATCCTCATACTCAACGTTGTGATTGCAAACCACATTACACTGGTCCATACTGTACTCACTGTGCCACAGGATATTTTGGGAATTACTGTCAACGTAAGTATGTATGGTAGTAGATTCGCCAACTTTAGGTACATTTAAGTCGTCATTGGATAAGCATATGGACATACATGGAATAGTGTAGGTTAGATGGGCTTCTATCGGTATGACAGGTCGGCACAACATCGAGGGCTGAAGGGCCTGTACTGTGCTGTAATGTTCTATGTTCTATGTTCTATCCAGTTGTAAGTAGTTATTTCAGCTACTTAGATTGCTTATAGCTGAGTGACAGAAACTATTAGTGTAGATCTGGAGGGAACAGTCCAGAATAAAGGTTAAAATTAGAGAAAGTCCTTTCAGCAGTGAAGACAGGGAGAACATTTTCAAAGAACAGTAGGTGGAAACATCTTCCTCCACAAAGTTTTTGAAGCTGGAGATCAATTAACAATGGGATATGGAAGTTCAGAATTTGAGTATTGTTGATTAAAGGCATGTTTTGTCAAGATTTTCCATTCTACACTCATCAGAACAATAAAAATACTAATTCAAGGGAAATACACATTTACACCACATGAGGAAAGAGTGCTGATTGGTTGGCAAGTGAACTTTTGACCGGTAGCGATTTTGCCATGGAGAATGCACAAATTAATGATGATTGACAGTTAACCGGTGACTCTGATTGGTCAGGCCATTTTCCTGAGAATGGACAGTGTTGAAATGGGTCACTAATTCCTATCTCTTCCATATTTGGAAACATATTCTCTTTGCACTCCTTGTCCTTTTGTAGTCTTAAACATCCCTCAGCCTTCTGTTTTCCAGAGAATTCCAAAAGGAATGAAAACTATAGCCTCACATGTTTAGATATCATCTCCATAAATCATTTCCTGCACTTTCTCCACTGCTACAATACTATTTTAGTAGCATGGAGACTAGAATTCTGTACAATTGTTGTGTAACCAGAGGTTCATGTTGAAATAGATACATTGTGTCTGCAAAGAACAGGGCCTATGCGTTAATATATGTAGTTTTCAGTACGCACGAATGCTGCAAGCCTGATTGATAATCCTAAATTGATTGTCAGCATTATTCATCATTGACTCAGTATTATTTAGCAAATGTTATCCAATTGCAGAACCATTTCTAATGTTAGACGCTGTGCTGTGAGTTTTCCAAATGTAGAACAGGTCTGGGTGTATACAGTCAGTTAGGGTAAGAAATAAACTTTTTGAGCATGTTTCCGTGTCATAGTTTCCTGCAGTTCTGCAATTCCTGCTTGTTACATCAATATCGTTATATCAATTTTCACTCGTGAAATTCACTCAAATTACATAGAACATAGAACATAGAACATAGAACAGTACAGCACAGAACAGGCCCTTCAGCCCACAATGTTGTGCCGACCATTGATCCTCATGTATGCACCCTCAAATTTCTGTGACCATATGCATGTCCAGCAGTCTCTTAAATGACCCCAATGACCTTGCTTCCACAACTGCTGCTGGCAACGCATTCCATGCTCTCACAACTCTCTGCGTAAAGAACCTGCCTCTGACATCCCCTCTATACTTTCCACCAACCAGCTTAAAACTATGATTACTTAAACCAGCGCAGAAGACGGGGGGGCGGGGAGGTTGCTTTTAAATTTAAGTGAATTACACCCAAAACTACTCAATACAAATCTTTTCTGTGATCTTTTAAGCTAGTTTCGGATTCACTTTCCTTGATTACAAACTGCCCACAAACTTGATGCCAACCCCCAGATCTGAATTACAAAATTTTTCAATTGTGTTGATTGGAAAATGCTCACTTCAAACTGAGCTCAGTTTCCTCCATGCATATATGGTAGTGTGCACATTAATAAATGATTTCTTTCTTATCAAATAGTATTTAATCTATTGAGAAACAGATTAATGTACACCATAATGACAGTAGTAAATAGCTAAACATAGCTATCTAAAATCATTTTCAGTGCTTCAGGAACTTCACTATGAAGGACTAAGCATTATTAAAACTGTCTACTTTTGGTAACTAGAATATTTTCAGCTGATATTTCCACCCCATAATGTATACATCTACTCACAGCCCGTGTACTCAATCCAGAGCTATACAGATGACACTGTAACAGATCTCTTGCTGATGGTATCATGCCTTCAATGAATGAAGACTGATTGTCATTGTGTGCTGCGTTTTAACACGACACAATATTTGTTCAGAATGTCGGTGTTACAGTGCTGGAGTGACAGATCAAGTGTGTGATCCAAACACAGGGCAGTGTTTGTGTCGAGATGGGTTCCAAGGGTATTTCTGTGAAAGTTGCTCAACAGGATATTTTCGGTTCCCCTACTGTGAGCGTAAGTAAAACTCATTACTATGGTTAGTCAACGGTTTTTAGTTACAGCTAAACAAAACTAATATTGTCTCAGTCATATGACCTATGGGTCGGATGAGATGTGTGTTATTGTACCCCTCTGCAAGAGGGGTTAAACTCTGAATAGAGAAATACCTCAAAACCCTAAAGGACAGAAATTGCGATGACACAGACACAAAGCCTGAACCAAACTAGCCTGTTTAACCTCTGTATTTGCAACGGTGCAAAACTAAAACCTTCAAGCACTTTCAAAATTAACTCCAACGGTTCCTAACCAGGTTTTTTCAGTAACCAGTCCCAGACTCTGCAAATAATAAATTTTAGACACTGGTTTTGTAACTTTAACAAAAAACTTAGCAACTTATTAGCAATACTGTAACTTTAGCAGAACAAAATTAAACAGCAAATTAATCTAATTAATGTCTACGATTTTACGCAGCCCAAATTACATAAAAGACAGACAGACAAACAAGCATGGTTAAGGGATCAATAAAAGAGAAAATATAGCTGGCTAGATTACTAAAGTGGTTTTCACAACACATTATTCCACAGGCATGCATGATTGTTTCTTGGTTTTCTGAAGATGTCAATATAGATCACCTTTTCAGTTCGCCAGAGGGAGTCAGTAATGTTTATAACTTGGCTTCTCTGAACTTCCAGTAGCTGATAATGGGAAGTTAGGCAGGGACCTCTGAAATCTTCACGCCGTAATATTAACCAACCAAACTCCTTCTCCCAGAAAACACATTCCAAAACCTAGATCAAATTCTGACCACTCCGCTTAGACTGTCACCCCACCAGATCCCAGCTACCATTCAACATCTGCCATCTGCTTGAGCAGGTCTCCCCAGATTTGCTGGAAGCACTTCTCAGGTACTGACCTCATTTTTGGTGAAACATCTGCTATCTATTTAAATACACTGTTCTTCGCTGGTGTTAAAGAGTCTGTAGAACCAGAAACAATCTACAATTAACTTCCAGGCCTCGCAAATAGCTGCTTCTTAGATCTCCCTTCCGTTTTTTTACAGGGGCCTATCGTGCACAGCCAATAGGTCATTTCAGCTCACAGTTCTCTGTTCACAGCTCCAAACCAAAACTGATAAAATAATAAATTAAAAATGATGAAAAGTCAGCAAGGGTCTAACAAGATAGTAGATGATAATCAGCATCCTGATTAATATTAGGCTTATCAGTGTCAGCATGGTAGAATTACAGAATACCACACACTCGAAGGTGACATATTCCATTTTATGCTGTTACGTGTGTGTTCTGACTGAAGGCAAAGCCTTAGTATATCGTCTGCTGATGGTTTACCTGGAGTCTTTTTCCTTGACACCTTTTTGCCAGTGGAATCCAGCTATTCCTTCCACACTGAGGACAGTGCAAAGGGGCAGGTCCCAGGTCCACCTCAGACAGAAGAGGAATTGAACCTGTGAATGTGATGTTATTCTGAAACACATGCTAGCCATCTAAGTTAATGGGACCCCATCACATAATGTCTTTCGAACTAGATGTTCAACAAAGGCCTTTCCTGCCTTCTCAGTTGGAAATATAGGACTCTGGAATGTTATTTTGAAGAAATTCAATAGACTTCTCCATGGTCTCCTGACCAATATTTACCCCTCCACCCAACAGGGTATATACTTTAAGTGCATTTAAATGGTCATTGCATTAACATATGGATGATAATGGAATAGTGTAGGTTAGATGGACTTCAGATTGGTTTCACGGGTCAGCGCAACATCGAGGGCCGAAGGGCCTGTACTGCGCTGTAACGTTCTATGTTCTCTGCAGGGGAACATAGCACTGCAATGAACAGATCACTCTTGTCTGGCTGAATCAGGACAGACTGAGAAACCTTCCCCTTTGTGGTTTCAACTTGGTTGAATAAGTATTCCAGATAAATACAAGTTGTCACATCCCACCACTATTTAAAAAAGGAAGCATTGTTTAGCCCATTGCTGAAATCAGACTCTTTCTGCAGTGGGAAACCAAGAGAATGTTCTGACATAAAGATATTTTGTTGCTTTAAAGAAAAACGCACATTACTTTCAACTAAACAAATTATAAATCCTGCATGGAGGAATTTCCATTTCTTAATTTAAAAAAAAATTAACTGAGAGATACCAGGAGGGGCTAGATAGAGAAAGATTTGAATATACGAGGCCGTGCAATGTTGAGTAAGAAAAATTGAGAGAGAATATTTTTGACAAGTATAAGAAAATCCATCTCATAAAAGTGCTACCACTGCAAAGAAAATACATCATTTCAAAACATTAAGGCTGGGCTGAAGTACACAGGACAGTGTTCTGTCTGACTTAGCTTCCTTGCCACTGACATACTATCACTCTACTACTTATCCAATATCAATCTCTCTTGTTCTAGCCCATCCTACAACTCTAGCTACAGCTGACGCCAGGAACGAAACAATAATAGACAGTTGCGTAGGAAGACTTTAAGCACAAAAGGAAGCTATTCAGCCCATTATGCCCGTGCTTGCTTTTTGAAAGAGCTAGTCAACTCATCACCCTTTCCCCTTCGAACACTAATTTCCTTTGGAAATCTTATCTAAATCTGGTTCCGCTGCCCTTTCTGGCAATGTCCAACTCACTGTGTACATTTAAAGAAAAATCTTCTCATTGGTGTTATTAGCAATGACCTTAAATTACAGCTTTGAACCTATTCTTCATAACTCTGTGCTCCATCTGTCACTGCAATGCAAGCTTCTTGTCTCTAACACACAATTTAAACTCCAACATCGAATGATTTACAAATGTACAAATATACTAAACTGACAGGCACAAGAAACGAAACTGGCTGGTCCATCAGTCATTTCCCACACCAGGGTGGTCCAGGTGTTAGAACCAACCCAATTTATTTGCCCTCCCACTATCTAATCTCCTGGAGTTATTATTTCCCCAGCTAGTGGGAGTACTGGAGTCAGCCTGTCAGTAAAGGGCTGGTAGAGAGATTAGTTTGCTGTAGATAATAAAATGTGAGGCTGGATGAACACAGCAGGCCAAGCAGCATCTCAGGAGCACAAAAGCTGACGTTTCGGGCCTAGACCCTTCATCAGAGAGGGGGATGGGGAGAGGGAGCTGGAATAAATAGGGAGAGAGGGGGAGGCGGACCGAAGATGGAGAGTAAAGAAGATAGGTGGAGAGAGTATAGGTGGGGAGGTAGGGAGGGGATAGGTCAGTCCAGGGAAGACGGACAGGTCAAGGAGGTGGGATGAGGTTAGTAGGTAGCTGGGGGTGCGGCTTGGTGTGGAAGGAAGGGATGGGTGAGAAGAAGAACCGGTTAGGGAGGCAGAGACAGGTTGGACTGGTTTCGGGATGCAGTGGGTGGGGGGGAAGAGCTGGGCTGGTTGTGTGGTGCAGTGGGGGGAGGGGACGAACTAGGCTGGTTGAGGGATGCAGTAGGGGAAGGGGAGATTTTGAAACTGGTGAAGTCCACATTGATACAATATGGCTGCAGGGTTCCCAGGCGGAATATGAGTTGCTGTTCCTGCAACCTTCGGGTGGCATCATTGTGGCAGTGCAGGAGGCCCATGATGGACATGTCATCTAGAGAATGGGAGGGGGAGTGGAAATGGTTTGCGACTGGGAGGTGCAGTTGTTTGTTGCGAACTGAGCGGAGGTGTTCTGCAAAGCGGTCCCCAAGCCTCTGCTTAGTTTCCCCAATGTAGAGAAAGCCGCACCGGGTACAGTGGATGCAGTATACCACATTGGCAGATGTGCAGGTGAACCTCTGCTTAATGTGGAATGTCATCTTGGGGCCTGGGATAGGGGTGAGGGAGGAGGTGTGGGGACAAGTGTAGCATTTCCTGCGGTTGCAGGGGAAGGTGCCGGGTGTGGTGGGGTTGGAGGGCAGTGTGGAGTGAACAAGGGAGTCATGGAGAGAGTGGTCTCTCCGGAAAGCAGACAGGGGAGGGGATGGAAAAATGTCTTGGGTGGTGGGGTCGGATTGTAAATGGCGGAAGTGTCGGAGGATGATGCGTTGTATCCGGAGGTTGGTAGGGTGGTGTGTGAGAACGAGGGGGATCCTCTTAGGGCGGTTGTGGTGGGGGCGGGGTGTGAGAGATGTGTTGCGGGAAATACGGGAGACGCGGTCAAGGGCGTTCTCGATCACCGTGGGGGGAAAGTTGCGGTCCTTAAAGAACTTGGACATCTGGGATGTGCGGGAGTGGAATGTCTTATCGTGGGAGCAGATGCGGTGGAGGCGGAGGAATTGGGAATAGGGGATGGAATTTTTGCAGGAGGGTGGGTGGGAGGAGGTGTATTCTAGGTAGCTGTGGGAGTCGGTGGGCTTGAAATGGACATCAGTTACAAGCTGGTTGCCTGAGATGGAGACTGAGAGGTCCAGGAAGGTGAGGGATGTGCTGGAGATGGCCCAGGTGAACTGAAGGTTGGGGTGGAAGGTGTTGGTGAAGTGGATGAACTGTTCGAGCTCCTCTGGGGAGCAAGAGGCGGCGCCGATACAGTCATCAATGTACCGGAGGAAGAGGTGGGGTTTGGGGCCTGTGTAGGTGCGGAAGAGGGACTGTTCCACGTAACCTACAAAGAGGCAGGGATAGCTGGGGCCCATGCGGGTGCCCATGGCCACCCCCTTAGTCTGTAGGAAGTGGGAGGAGTCAAAAGAGAAGTTGTTGAGTGTGAGGACGAGTTCAGCTAGGCGGATGAGAGTGTCGGTGGAGGGGGACTGGTCGGGCCTGCGGGACAGGAAGAAGCGGAGGGCCTTGAGGCCATCTCCATGCGGAATGCAGGTGTACAGGGACTGGACGTCCATGGTGAATATGAGGTGTTGGGGACCAGGGAATTGGAAGTCCTGGAGGAGGTGGAGGGCGTGGGTGGTTTCACGGACGTAGGTGGGGAGTTCCTGGACCAAAGGGGAGAAAATAGAGCCCAGATAGGTGGAGATGAATTCGGTGGGGCAGGAGCAGGCTGAGACGATGGGTCGACCAGGGCAGGCAGGTTTGTGGATTTTGGGAAGGAGATAGAAACGGGCCATGCGGGGTTGGGGAACAATGAGGTTGGAGGCTGTGGGTGGGAGGTCCCCTGAGGTGATGAGGTCGTGAATGGTGTTGGAGATGATGGTTTGGTGCTCGGGTGTGGGGTCATGATCGAGGAGGCGGTAGGAGGTGGTGTCGGAGAGTTGGCGTCTGGCCTCGGCGATGTAGAGGTCAGTGCGCCATACTACCACTGTGCCACCCTTGTCTGCGGGTTTGATGGTGAGGTTGGGGTTGGAGCGGAGGGAGCGGAGGGCTGCCCGTTCTGCGGGGGAGAGGTTGGAGTGGGTGAGACGGGTGGAGAGGTTGAGGCGGTTAATGTCTCGACGGCAGTTGGAGATGAAGAGGTCGAGGGAGGGTAGGAGGCCTGGGGGTGGTGTCCAGGAGGAGGACTTGTGTTGGAAGTGGGTGAAGGGGTCAGTGGAAGGAGGGTTAGGTTCCCGGTTGAAGAAGTAGGCGTGGAGGCGAAGACGGCGGAAAAACTGCTCTATGTCCAACCGTGACTGGTATTCGTTGATGTGTGGTTGTAGGGGGACAAAGGTGAGCCCCTTGCTAAGGACTGACCGTTCGTCCTCAGTCAGTGGGAGGTCTGGGGGGATGGTGAAGATGCGGCAGGGCTCAGTGTGGCTGTCTTAGTTTGCTGTAGTGTGGCTTTCCAATTGTTGCCTATTGCCTTGTCTAAGCAGTGAGCTGAATGTTTTATAGCATGTCGGTGTAACAATGTCGGAACGCTACCTGAACACTGTGATGACTCAGGAAGGTGTCTCTGTCGGGCAGAATTTGCCGGCAATCAGTGTGATCAATGTCGCCCAGGATATCATTCATTCCCGCAGTGTCACGGTAAGATTTTTATTTATTAGTTATTGAGACATTCTGAATTTATACAGTGGGCTAAAATCTTGCATATTTGTATGTCACACTACTTCGTTACCATAAAACCAAAAGATGGAGTAGCAGAAGTAGGCCATTCAGCCCATTAATTCTGGCCCACCATTTGATGGTCAGCAGATTGCCAGGCCAGCATGACAACAGTTCTATCACCATAATGCTCCATGCCCGTTCATTTTCAAGCTTCATATATGAAATGGGAATAAGGATGGGAATCCCGGAGTCAGTCCAACCTACTGTTTTTAATTAAGTATATAAGATGCTAAAGGGATTGACAAAGTAGATGCAGAAGGGACTATGCATCAAGTGAGGCATTCCAGAACAAGAAGCCAACGATTTTCAGATTTAAAACAAGAGAAGAGGAGGAACTACTTCTCTTAAAGGGTTGAGAATCTGGGGAATTCATTACCGCAGAGTACAGGGATTGCCAGGTCACTGAATAAATTTAAGGAGGAGATAGATTTTTAATAATTGTTCAAGAATAATGGAGAACAAGCAGGAAGGTAGCATTGAAGTTGAGGTGAGATCTACCATGATCGTATTAAAAAGTGGAAAAGGCTTGAGGGGCTGAATTACCTACTCTTCCTTTTAGTTCTTACGGTCTTATGATCCTCCAAGTCAATTAGACTCTGTGCAAATTTCGGACCTGATCTTTTTAGCTTTCAAGCGACTTAGCTGACCTTTGTGAAGGTCTTGTATAATACGCTGATTCCTGTTTATCTGCAGCCTGTTCCTGTGACCAAATGGGGTCAATAGATAACAACTGTGACTCTACTGGACGCTGTCGCTGTCATCCAAACTTCACAGGACCAACATGTTCCTACTGTGCACACGGTCACTATGGTTATCCCACTTGTTTGTGTAAGTACTCAACAAATACTTTATTCTCCTTAAAAAAACAGCAAAGAACTGCAGATGGTTGAAATCAGAAACAGAATCAGAAATTGCTGGGAAAAATCAGCAGGTTTTGCAGCATGTATGGAAAGAAAGCAGAATTAACCAAAGAAGGGTCACTGGACCCAAAACCTTGACTCTGCTTTCTCTCTGCGGGTGCTCCCAGACCTGCTGAATTTTTCCAGCAATTTCTGATTTTATTCTGCTTGATATTTTCTTCTTTTCAAACATGATGTTTAAGAAGGATAAACTTTTACACAATGTATCAATAAACACAAATCTACAGAACTGGTAAAGGGGGTAAACTAATATTAACAAAGTTGATTTATTGCTCCATACTGCCAGAAGATACATGATTAAGAACCATATCTTCATACCTTGCATTTCTGTTTATTAGATTTGTTTTCACAATTTTACCTACTTCTAGAATTGTTCAACCATTTGAAGCTTAGTTCACTGATAAACTGAACCCCCTTTCGAGTCTAAATCTTTGCACTTTTCCATTTCTGCTCTTTTTAAAATTCATTTGTGGGACGTTGGCGTCACTGGCTGGCTCGCATTTGGTGCTGTTGTGTATTCTTGCGCACTGTCCTAGGCTAACAATCATTCAGCTGCTTCACTGAGAAATTTTTTCCACTTTTTGATCATAAATGGAGATGTTTGCAAGTGGTTATACTTCATTTCACTTCCTAAGAACTGAGGAAGGGTCACCGGACCTGAAACATTAACTCTGTTTTTTTCCTTCACAGATGCTGCCAGACCCGCTGAGCTTTTCCAGAAGCCTTGTTTTTGTTCCTGATTTACAGCATCTGCAGTTCTTTCGGTTTTTATCTAAGTTTGGATGTTTGGTTTAGTTTTCTATCGCCTTACAAACATCCTTTGTTCTGTCCTTTTAAAAGCGTGTGAGTGCTCTGCAGATGGTTCTTATGGTGCTGAATGTGATCAGATCACTGGGAAATGTAACTGCCGACCACGAGTTACTGGACAGCGCTGTGATACTTGTGTTCAAGGAGCGCACAATTTCCCTGCTTGTCAAGGTAGCATTGTTTATTATTGTTTATTATTGTAACGTGCTGCCAGGCATCCTGAGAGTGATATCTTCTAAGTGTTGCAATTAAAAGAATTTTGGTATAATTAATTTGCACTGAAATTGGGAAATTTTCAGCATGTGCTACTAACAGCAGGTGAAAGATTGCTTAAGCCTCTATCTCATCCATTGATTCCCTTTTTCTCATATCTATAACTTGCAATTTGTCACTAATCATTACTGAATCATTTTTGCCAAATATGTCACCAGCAGTTTCTGAACTTTTTGAGTGCTTTATGTGAAAAGGAAAACAGTTACAGGGCAATGTGAAAAAACTGAGACCAGTAGAATTAATGGGTAACATAGGAAGCTCAGAGGAATAGAGAGATATTTGAGTTCTGCCCACAGATCCCTGAAGGTAGCTTTTTGATATGATTTGATTTATTATTGTGTATTGTGTACCAAGATACAGTGAAAAGTATTGTTTTGTGTGCTAATCAGACAAATCATACCTTACATAAGTACATCAGGGAATGCAGAATGTAGTGTTATGGCTACGGAGAAGATGCAGAGAAAGATCAACTCTAATTTTTTTTAGATTACCTACAGTGTAGAAACAGGCCTTTTGGCCCAACAAGTCCACACCACCCCTTGAAGCATCCCCCCCAGACCCATCCCCCTATAACCCACACACCCCTGAACACTACGGGCAATTTAGAAGCCTGTTCATAAGTCTGATAATTGCGGGGAAGAAGCTGTTCTCAAATCTGTTAGTTAATGTTTTCAAACTTGAATCTTTTGCCTGATGGAAGAAGGTGGAAGAGAGTATGACTGGGGTGGGAGGAGTCTTTGATTGCATTTGCTGCTTTCCCAAGGCAGCAGGAAGTGTAGACAGGATCAGTGGAAGAAAGGCTGATTTTTGTGATGGACCGGGCTAGGTTCACAACTCTCTGTCATTTCTTGCAGTCTTGGGCCGAGCAGTTGCCATAGCAAGCTGTGATGCATCTGGAAAGAATGCTTTCTATGTTGCATCTACAAAAATTGTTGAATCATTGTGGACACGCCAAACTTGCTTTGCCTCCTGAGGAAGTAGACACATTCGTCTTTGTTCTTGACTGTAGTGATGATGTGGATGAACCGAGACAGATCTTTGGTAATATTTGCTCCTAGGAATGAGGTGGGGGGTATCTCACAGAAACATATAAAATCCTGATGAGACTGGGCAGGCTACATGTGGGAAGAATGATCCTGATGTTGGGGAAGTCTCAAACTAGGGGGTCATATTCTAAGAATAAGGGGTAAGCCATCCAGGACTGAGATAGATAAGAACTTCTTCACTCAGGGACTTGTGAACCTGTGGAATTCTCTTCGACAAAAAGTTGTTGGGGCCAGTTCATTTGGTATATTCAAGAGGGAGCTGGATGTGGCCCTTGTGGCTGAAGGGATCAGGGAGAATGGAGACAGGGCAGGAATGGAATGCTGAGATTTCATGATCGACCGTGATCATTTTGAGTTGTGGTACAGGCTCGAAGGGCTGAATGGCCTACTCCTGCACCTATTTTCTATGTATCTATGAACTTGAAGCTCTCAAACACTTCCACCTTATCACCATTGAAACAGACAGGGGTGTCCTCCAGTCCGCTCCCTGAAGTCAATGACTAGCTCTGTTTTTCTGACATTGAGGGAGAGATTATTGACTTTACACTATACCACTAAGCTGTCCATCACTTTCCTGTACTCTGCTCCATCATTCCAGATCTGACCCATGACTAGTGGTGTGATCAGCTAATTTGTAATTGCAGTTAAAGCTCAATTTGGCCGCATAGTGTGTATATAAGGATTATAGCAAGTGGCTGAGCATACAACCTTGTGGGGCACCAGTGTTGAGCATTATTGTGGAGGAGGTGTGGCAGAACATTGTAACATCATTGCTTTTTGTAAGGGAGATTGTGTGTGACTTTTTTTTTAGCTTTTCAATGAAGTCTCAACCAGAGTGGATAGAGGAGACTGGTAGATGTGTGGTATTTGAACTTCCAGGAGATATTTGATAAGGTACATCACAAAAGGATAAGTCATAACAACTCATGAGATAGTATATTAGTATGGATAGAGAATTGGCTAATGGGCAAGAAACAGTGATAGGGATAAGGGGTTCTTTCTCAGGTGCCAACCCCTGTCCAGTGGGCCTCCACATGGATCAGTGCCGGGACCACAACTGATTACAATATACATTAATGACTTGGAAGAAGGAATCAAACTGACTGTGACTAAATTTACAGATGACATGAAAATTTATGAAAAGGTAGATTGTGAGACGGTTATAGCAACTCACAGAGAGATATTGATAGGTTAAGAGTAGAATGTGGGAAACTGTGAAGTTGCTCATTTTGGAAGGAAGAACAAAAGAACAGAGCATTATTTAAATGAAGAAAGACTGCAGCAACAGAAGGTGACTTGGGGATACTTGTATATGAAACATAGAAGGCCAGCACATGACAACAGGTAATCAGGAAGGCAAACCGAATTTTGCCTCTGATTTCAAGTGGGTTGAGTATAAGAGGTTAATGAAGTGCTGGAGAGATCATATCTGGAGTTCTGTGAGCAGTTTTGGTCCCCTTATTCATGGAACAATATCATTACATTGGAGGCAGCTCACAACAATGATCGTTGGTAAGGAGTTGGCTTCTGAGCAAAGGCCAAATAGTTTGGGACTCCACATACTGGGGTTTAGAAGAATGAGAGGTGATATCATGGATACTTTTTGGACTAGTGAGGGGTTTTACAAGGTAAATGCTGAGAGGATGTGTCCCCTCACGGGAGAGTCTAGGACCAGAGGGCATAGTCTCAGAATAAAAGGAAGCCAACTTAAGACTGAGATGAGAAGGAATTTCTTTTCTCCAAGGGTTCTGAGTCTTTGGAACTCTTTGTCACAGAGAGTTGTGGGACAGTGTGTATTCAAAGCTGAGACAGATTCTTGATCAGTTAGCGAATCAAGGGTTATAGGGAAAATGCGGGAAAGTGGACATAAGAAATGTCAGATCAGCCGTGATCATATTGAAAGGTGCAACAGGATAATGGGGCTGAATGGTTTATTCCTATTCTTATTTCTCATGGTTTTAAAGTCTTATTGTATATAAAAATAGAAGTGTGGTAAAAGGAGGAATAGAGCTGGTTAGTGAGAAAAACGGTGTTTTACACATAGAGTCAGGGGGCACGGCTGAGATATTAAATTAATATTTTTCTTCTGTTTTTACCCCATGGCTTTGTGAAGGGGAAATCATGACTGAGTTTTAGAGTTCTTTGAGGAGGTAATAAGCAGGATAGATAAGGAGGACCCAGTAAATAAAACATATTTGGACTCCAAAAAGACATCCAATACATACTGTACATAAAGTAATGTAATAAGATTAAGGAGGAAGCAGCAAATGTAATATATTTTGGTTTTCAGAATACAGTTGCTAAGGTGCTTCGTAAGACAAGAGCTTATGGTGCAGCAGAGAGTATGCAAGCATGGATAGAGGCATGGCTAAATAATAGAAGACGGCAAGTTGGGATAAAGGGGGCTTTTTCAGGATGGCAACCTGTATATAGTGGTGTGCCACAAGGATCAGTGCTGGGCTGTAATTAATTACAATGTATATTAATCGGATGATGGAAGTGAATGTACTTCTGCCAAGTTTTCCGAAGACACGAAAATATGTGGGAAATCAAATGGTGAGTATGACATAAGGAGTCTACAGAGGGACATAGATAGATTAAAATGAGTAGCAAAAATTTGGCAGAAGGCATGTTTTGTGGAAAATTGTGATGTTGTTCACTTTTGTAGGGAATATTAGATAGGCGTATGGATGATAGTATAAGGTAGGGGTGAAGGTTAGATAGAATTTAGGATTAGAGTAAAAGTTTGGCACAACATCATGGGCCGAAGGGCCTGGACTCTGCTGTACTGTTCTATGTTCTAACAGAGTAGTTGAATGTTTAAATGAGAAGAGACAGCAGGAACCTACAGAACAGAAGGATCAAGGTATTCTTGTGCATAACTATCTCCAACAAGAGAGAATCTAACCTTCACATTCAATGGCATCACCATCACTGAATCCTCCACTATTGACACCCTGGAGCTTGACAAGAAACTGAGCTCAACTAACCATATAAATATAGTGATGACAAGAGCAGGTCAGAGACTAGGAACCTTACAGTGAGTACCTCTCCTTCTGATCCCCCTGAGCTGCACCATTATCTCCAAGGCACAAGCCAGGAATGTGACTTTTCAAAAATAATTCATTCATGAGAAATGACCAGTATTTATTGCCCATCCCTTGTTGCCTTTGAGAGGGTGGTGCTAAGCTGCCCACTTTGAACTGCAACAGCCCATGTTCTGTAGATAGATCCACAATGCCCTTAGGGAGGAAATTCCAAGGTTTCGACCCAGCGACGGTGTAGGATTGGCGATGAATTTCCAAGTCAGGATGATGAGTGGCTTAGAGAGGAAACTGCAGATGGTGGCATTCCCATGGCTCTCTACCCATGTCTTTTTGGACGGAAATGGTTATGGGCTTGGAAGGTGCTGTCTGAGGAGTTTTGGTGAATTTCTGCAGCACATCTTGTGCATGGTGCACACTGCTGCAATTAAGCATAGGTGGTGGAGGGAGTTGATGCTGGTGGATGTAGTGCCAATCAATTGGGCTGCTTTGTCCTGGGTGGTGTCAATTTTCTTCAAGCTTCTGTGTACAATAACTGTTTCAGGGATGAGATTTTCAGGGATGATTTTTTTTCTGAAGTAGGGTCTAGGCCAAAAACATCAGGTTTCCTGCTCCTCTGATGCTGCTTGGCCAGCTGCATTCATCCTGCTCTTCAACTTGTTATCTCAGATTCTCCAGCATCTGCAGTTCCTGCTATCTCAGGGATGAGAAACCTCAGTTATGAGGATAATTTGGAGAGGTTAGGATGAGGTATGGCTTAGAAAGGGTGGGCGCTGGGAAGTTGTGTCCGTTAGGTGGGGAGACTAGGACCCGTGGGCACAGCCTTAGAATTAGAGGGGGTCAATTTTAAACGGAAATGAGACGACATTTCTTCAGCCAGAGAGTGGTGGGCTTGTGGAATTCATTGCCACGGAGTGCAGTGGAGGCTGGGACGTTAGATGCCTTCAAGGCAGAGATCGACAAATTCTTGATCTCAGAAGGAATCAAAGGCTACGGGGAGAGTGCAGGGAAGTGGAGTTGAAATGCCCATCAGCCATGATTAAATGGTGGAGTGGGCCCAATGGGCCGAATGGCCTTACTTCCACTCCTATGTCCCATGGTCTTATGGACTAGGTTGGGACTGTTGTCCTTGGAGAAAAGCAGGTGAAGGGGAAATCTGACAGAAATTTTCAAATTCATAATGGGACTGGACGGAATGGATGGGAGAAGCTTTTCCTGCTCATAAAGGTATGAAAAACATGAGGGCACAGATTTAAAGTGATCTGCAGAAGAATCAAATATGATGTGAGAAAAAACTTTTTGCATACTATGAGTGCTTCATGTCTGAAATGTACTGCCTGGGGGTGTGGTGAGAAAAGCTTCAATTAAGGCATTGAAGAGGGCTTTGGATGATTATTTAAATTGAAACAATATGTTTGGGTTTGGTGATAGGGTGGAGAATGACACTGAGGAATGGAGTCACTTGGAGAGCAGTTGCAGCTATGACAGGCTGAAAGGCCCCCTTCTTCATTGTAATACTTTGGAGATTCCCCGAAGTGCATGGAATTGGGTGTAGTATAATCACATGGGTAAAGTGCTGGTTGGCAGACAGAAAACAAGTGGCTGTCAGTGACTAGGAGGGTCTCAAGGGGATCAGTGCTTGGGGAATCCCAGCTCATGGGAGAAAGCCCCGAACAAATCACAAGGTACATGAATGATTTTGATGAGGAGACTACATGCCATGACTTTTTAGACAACAGAAAGCTGGGTGAGAGAGTCAGTTGTGAATCGGCTGCGGAGAGGCTTCAACCTGATTTGGAAAAGTTGAGTGAGTAGGAAAATGCGACATAGAAGTAATATAATGTGGTTAAATGTGAGGTCATCCACTTTGGCAGCAAAAACAGATTCTTATCCCAATGGCGACAGAGATAGTCGGAACTGCCGATGCTGGAGAATCTGAGATAACACGGTGTGAAGCTGGATGAACGCAGCAGGCCAAGCAGCATCAGAGGAGCAGGAATGTTTGACGTTTCGGGTTAAGACCCTTCTTCAGGATGTGTCTCGACCTGAAACGTCGAACTTTCCTGCTCCTCTGATGCTACTTGGCCTGGTGTGTTCATCCAGCTCCACACCATGTTATCTCTGATCCTAATGGCGTTAGGTTAGGAAAGGAGGAAGTACAACAAGACCTGGATGTCCTCGTAAACTAGTCGCCAAAGGTAAGCATGTAGGTGAGACAGGAGGTGAATAATGCAAATGGTACATTGGCCTTCGTAGCGAGAGGATTCAAGTCCAGAAGCATGGATTTCTTGCAACAATTGTACATGGGTGTGGTGGGACCACACCTGTGTGCAGTTTTGGACACATTTTCTGAGGAACGATGTTCTGGCTATGTAGGGAGCGCAGTGAATGCTAACCAAGATGATTCCTAGAATGGCAGGACTGATGTATGAAGAGAGAATGCATCAGTTAGGAGGATATTCACTGGAGTTTCGGAGAATGAAGGAGAATGTCATAAAAACTGATAAAATTCTAACAGACTAGACAGGGTAAGCACAGAAGGGATATTCCTGATGACTGGGCAGTGCAGAATCAGGAATCGCACTAACATCCCCCCATCACTAACATCACCCACATCACGAACATCATCCCCATCAATAACATCCCCCCATCACTAACATCATCCCCATCACTAACATCACCCCCATCACTAACATCACCCCCATCACTAACATCACCCCCGTCACTAACATCACCCCCGTCACTAACATCACCCCCATCACTAACATCACCCCCATCACTAACATCACCCCCATCACTAACATCACCCCCATCACTAACATCACCCCCATCACTAACATCACCCCCATCACTAACATCATCCCCATCACTAACATCATCCCCTTCACTAACATCACCCCCGTCACTAACATCACCCCCGTCACTAACATCACCCCCATCACTAACATCACCCCCGTCACTAACATCACCCCCGTCACTAACATCACCCCCATCACTAACATCATCCCCATCACTAACATCACCCCCATCAATAACATCACCCCCATCACTAACATCACCCCCATCACTAACATCATCCCCATCATCCCCATCACTAACATCATCCCCGTCACTAACATCACCCCCATCACTAACATCACCCCCATCACTAACATCATCCCCATCACTAACATCATCCCCATCACTAACATCACCCCCATCACTAACATCACCCCCGTCACTAACATCATCCCCGTCACTCACATCATCCCCATCACTAACATCATCCCCATCACTATCATCATCCCCATCACTAACATCATCCCCATCACTAACATCACCCCCATCACTAACATCACCCCCATCACTAACATCACCCCCATCACTAACATCATCCCCATCACTACCACACCCCCATCACACACACCCACACCCCCATCACTACATCACCCCATCACCAACATCACCCCCCCATCACAACCACCACCCCCATCACTAACATCACCCCCATCACTAACATCCAACCCCCACACAACACATCCCCAACACTACAACCCCATCACTAACACAACCCCCACACAAACATCACCCCCACCACTACATCACCCCCCAACACTAACATCACCCCCCATCACTAACACACCCCGACACTAACATCATCCCCACACTAACACACCCCCACACAACATCACCCCCATCACTAACACATCCCCATCACTAACATCACACCATCACCAACACACCCCCACCCCACACACACCCACACAACACACCCAACACCCCATCACCAACACACCCCCCCACACAACACCACCCCCATCACTACACACCCCATCACTAACACCACCCCCACCACTAACAACATCCCCGTCACTAACATCACCCCCATCACTAACATCACCCCCATCACTAACATCATCCCCATCACTAACATCACCCCCATCACTAACATCACCCCCATCACTAACATCATCCCCATCACTAACATCACCCCCATCACTAACATCACCCCCATCACTAACATCACCCCCATCACTAACATCATCCCCATCACTAACATCATCCCCATCACTCACATCATCCCCATCACTAACATCATCCCCATCACTAACATCACCCCCATCACTAACATCACCCCCATCACTAACATCACCCCCATCACTAACATCATCCCCATCACTAACATCACCCCCATCACTATCATCACCCCCATCACTAACATCACCCCCATCACTAACATCACCCCCGTCACTAACATCATCCCCATCACTAACATCACCCCCATCACTAACATCACCCCCATCACTAACATCATCCCCATCACTAACATCATCCCCGTCACTAACATCACCCCCATCACTAACATCATCCCCGTCACTAACATCATCCCCATCACTAACATCATCCCCATCACTAACATCACCCCCATCACTAACATCACCCCCATCACTAACATCACCCCCGTCACTAACATCACCCCCATCACTAACATCATCCCCATCACTAACATCATCCCCATCACTAACATCATCCCCATCACTAACATCACCCCCGTCACTAACATCATCCCCGTCACTAACATCACCCCCATCACTAACATCATCCCCATCACTAACATCATCCCCATCACTAACATCATCCCCATCACTAACATCACCCCCATCACTAACATCACCCCCATCACTAACATCATCCCCATCACTAACATCATCCCCGTCACTAACATCACCCCCGTCACTAACATCACCCCCATCACTAACATCACCCCCATCACTAACATCACCCCCATCACTAACATCACCCCCATCACTAACATCACCCCCATCACTAACATCATCCCCATCACTAACATCATCCCCATCACTAACATCATCCCCATCACTAACATCACCCCCATCACTAACATCATCCCCATCACTAACATCATCCCCATCACTAACATCACCCCCATCACTAACATCATCCCCGTCACTAACATCACCCCCATCACTAACATCACCCCCATCACTAACATCATCCCCATCACTAACATCATCCCCATCACTAACATCATCCCCATCACTAACATCATCCCCGTCACTAACATCACCCCCATCACTAACATCACCCCCATCACTAACATCACCCCCATCACTAACATCATCCCCATCACTAACATCACCCCCATCACTAACATCATCCCCATCACTAACATCACCCCCATCACTAACATCACCCCCATCACTATCATCACCCCCATCAGCCCCATCACCCCCGTCACTAACATCACCCCCGTCACTAACATCACCCCCGTCACTAACATCATCCCCGTCACTAACATCATCCCCGTCACTAACATCATCCCCGTCACTAACATCACCCCCATCACTAACATCACCCCCATCACTATCATCACCCCCATCAGCCCCATCACCCCCGTCACTAACATCACCCCCATCACTAACATCATCCCCATCACTAACATCACCCCCATCACTAACATCATCCCTGTCACTCACATCATCCCCATCACTAACATCACCCCCATCACTAACATCACCCCCATCACTAACATCATCCCTGTCACTCACATCATCCCCATCACTAACATCACCCCCATCACTAACATCACCCCCATCACTAACATCATCCCCGTCACTAACATCATCCCCGTCACTAACATCATCCCCATCACTAACATCATCCCCATCACTCACATCATCCCCATCACTAACATCACCCCCATCACTAACATCACCCCCATCACTAACATCACCCCCATCACTAACATTACCCCCATCACTAACATCACCCCCATCACTAACATCATCCCCATCATCCCCATCACTAACATCACCCCCATCACTAACATCACCCCCATCACTAACATCACCCCCATCACTAACATCATCCCCATCATCCCCATCACTAACATCATCCCCGTCACTAACATCACCCCCATCACTAACATCACCCCCATCACTAACATCACCCCCATCACTAACATCACCCCCATCACTCACATCATCCCCATCACTAACATCACCCCCATCACTAACATCACCCCCATCACTAACATCACCCCCATCACTAACATCATCCCCATCACTAACATCATCCCCATCACTAACATCACCCCCATCACTAACATCACCCCCGTCACTAACATCATCCCCATCACTAACATCACCCCCATCACTAACATCACCCCCATCACTAACATCACCCCCATCACTCACATCACCCCCATCACTAACATCACCCCCATCACTAACATCATCCCCGTCACTAACATCATCCCCGTCACTAACATCATCCCCATCACTAACATCACCCCCATCACTAACATCACCCCCATCACTAACATCACCCCCATCACTAACATCATCCCCATCACTAACATCATCCCCGTCACTAACATCATCCCCGTCACTAACATCATCCCCATAACTAACATCACCCCCATCACTAACATCATTCCCATCACTAACATCACCCCCGTCACTAACATCACCCCCATCACTAACATCACCCCCATCACTAACATCATCCCCGTCACTAACATCATCCCCGTCACTAACATCATCCCCATAACTAACATCACCCCCATCACTAACATCATCCCCATCACTAACATCATCCCCGTCACTAACATCATCCCCGTCACTAACATCATCCCCATAACTAACATCACCCCCATCACTAACATCATCCCCATCACTAACATCATCCCCGTCACTAACATCACCCCCATCACTAACATCACCCCCATCACTAACATCATCCCCATCACTAACATCACCCCCATCACTCACATCACCCCCATCACTAACATCACCCCCATCACTAACATCATCCCCGTCACTAACATCACCCCCGTCACTAACATCATCCCCATCACTAACATCACCCCCGTCACTAACATCACCCCCGTCACTAACATCATCCCCGTCACTAACATCACCCCCTTCACTAACATCACCCCCATCACTAACATCATCCCCATCACTCACATCACCCCCATTACTAACATCATCCCCATCACTAACATCACCCCCTTCACTCACATCACCCCCATCAAAAACATCACCCCCATCACTAACATCATCCCCGTCACTAACATCATCCCCATCACCCCCATCACTAACATCATCCCCATCACTAACATCATCCCCATCACTAACATCATCCCCATCACCCCCATCACTAACATCATCCCCGTCACTAACATCATCCCCATCACTAACATCATCCCCATCACTAACATCACCCCCATCACTAACATCATCCCCATCACTAACATCACCCCCATCACTCACATCACCCCCGTCACTAACATCATCCCCATCACTAACATCACCCCCATCACTAACATCACCCCCATCACTAACATCACCCCCATCACTAACATCATCCCCATCACTAACATCACCCCCATCACTAACATCACCCCCATCACTAACATCATCCCCATCACTAACATCACCCCCATCACTAACATCATCCCCGTCACTAACATCACCCCCATCACTAACATCACCCCCATCACTAACATCACCCCCATCACTAACATCATCCCCGTCACTAACATCATCCCCATCACCCCCATCACTAACATCACCCCCATCACTAACATCACCCCCATCACTAACATCACCCCCATCACTAACATCATCCCCGTCACTAACATCATCCCCGTCACTAACATCATCCCCATCACTAACATCACCCCCATCACTAACATCACCCCCATCACTAACATCACCCCCATCACTAACATCATCCCCATCACTAACATCATCCCCGTCACTAACATCATCCCCGTCACTAACATCATCCCCATAACTAACATCACCCCCATCACTAACATCATTCCCATCACTAACATCATCCCCGTCACTAACATCACCCCCATCACTAACATCACCCCCATCACTAACATCATCCCCGTCACTAACATCATCCCCGTCACTAACATCATCCCCATAACTAACATCACCCCCATCACTAACATCATCCCCATCACTAACATCATCCCCGTCACTAACATCATCCCCGTCACTAACATCATCCCCATAACTAACATCACCCCCATCACTAACATCATCCCCATCACTAACATCATCCCCGTCACTAACATCACCCCCATCACTAACATCACCCCCATCACTAACATCATCCCCATCACTAACATCACCCCCATCACTCACATCACCCCCATCACTAACATCACCCCCATCACTAACATCATCCCCGTCACTAACATCACCCCCGTCACTAACATCATCCCCATCACTAACATCACCCCCGTCACTAACATCACCCCCGTCACTAACATCATCCCCGTCACTAACATCACCCCCTTCACTAACATCACCCCCATCACTAACATCATCCCCATCACTCACATCACCCCCATTACTAACATCATCCCCATCACTAACATCACCCCCTTCACTCACATCACCCCCATCAAAAACATCACCCCCATCACTAACATCATCCCCGTCACTAACATCATCCCCATCACCCCCATCACTAACATCATCCCCATCACTAACATCATCCCCATCACTAACATCATCCCCATCACCCCCA
This sequence comes from Stegostoma tigrinum, assembly GCF_030684315.1. Taxonomy (NCBI): domain Eukaryota; kingdom Metazoa; phylum Chordata; class Chondrichthyes; order Orectolobiformes; family Stegostomatidae; genus Stegostoma; species Stegostoma tigrinum. Next base: position 127,003,270 of record NC_081358.1, on the reverse strand, counting down.
TCACTAACATCATCCCCGTCACTAACATCATCCCCATCACTAACATCATCCCCATCACTAACATCACCCCCATCACTAACATCATCCCCATCACTAACATCACCCCCATCACTCACATCACCCCCGTCACTAACATCATCCCCATCACTAACATCACCCCCATCACTAACATCACCCCCATCACTAACATCACCCCCATCACTAACATCATCCCCATCACTAACATCACCCCCATCACTAACATCACCCCCATCACTAACATCATCCCCATCACTAACATCACCCCCATCACTAACATCATCCCCGTCACTAACATCACCCCCATCACTAACATCACCCCCATCACTAACATCACCCCCATCACTAACATCATCCCCGTCACTAACATCATCCCCATCACCCCCATCACTAACATCACCCCCATCACTAACATCACCCCCATCACTAACATCACCCCCATCACTAACATCATCCCCGTCACTAACATCACCCCCATCACTAACATCACCCCCATCACTAACATCATCCCCGTCACTAACATCATCCCCATCACTAACATCACCCCCATCACTAACATCATCCCCATCACTAACATCACCCCCATCACTAACATCACCCCCATCACTAACATCATCCCCGTCACTAACATCACCCCCATCACTCACATCACCCCCATCACTAACATCACCCCCATCACTAACATCATCCCCGTCACTAACATCATCCCCATCACTAACATCATCCCCATCACTAACATCATCCCCATCACTCACATCACCCCCATCACTAACATCACCCCCATCACTAACATCACCCCCATCACTAACATCATCCCCGTCACTAACATCATCCCCATCACTAACATCACCCCCATCACAAACATCATCCCCATCACTCACATCACCCCCATCACTAACATCACCCCCATCACTAACATCATCCCCGTCACTAACATCATCCCCATCACTAACATCACCCCCATCACTAACATCATCCCCATCACTAACATCATCCCCATCACTAACATCATCCCCATCACCCCCATCACTAACATCATCCCCGTCACTAACATCATCCCCATCACTAACATCATCCCCATCACTAACATCACCCCCATCACTAACATCACCCCCATCACTAACATCATCCCCATCACTAACATCACCCCCATCACTCACATCACCCCCATCACTAACATCACCCCCATCACTAACATCATCCCCGTCACTAACATCATCCCCATCACCCCCATCACTAACATCATCCCCATCACTAACATCATCCCCATCACTAACATCATCCCCATCACCCCCATCACTAACATCATCCCCGTCACTAACATCATCCCCATCACTAACATCATCCCCATCACTAACATCACCCCCATCACTAACATCACCCCCATCACTAACATCATCCCCGTCACTAACATCATCCCCATCACCCCCATCACTAACATCACCCCCATCACTAACATCACCCCCATCACTAACATCACCCCCATCACTAACATCATCCCCGTCACTAACATCATCCCCATCACCCCCATCACTAACATCATCCCCGTCACTAACATCATCCCCATCACTAACATCATCCCCATCACTAACATCACCCCCATCACTCACATCACCCCCATCACTAACATCACCCCCATCACTAACATCATCCCCATCACTAACATCACCCCCATCACAAACATCATCCCCATCACTAACATCATCCCCATCACTAACATCACCCCCATCACTAACATCATCCCCATCACTAACATCATCCCCATCACTAACATCATCCCCATCACTAACATCACCCCCATCACTAACATCACCCCCATCACAAACATCATCCCCATCACTAACATCACCCCCATCACTAACATCATCCCCATCACTAACATCACCCCCATCACTAACATCATCCCCGTCACTAACATCATCCCCATCACTAACATCACCCCCATCACTAACATCATCCCCGTCACTAACATCATCCCCATCACTAACATCACCCCCATCACTAACATCATCCCCGTCACTAACATCATCCCCATCACTAACATCACCCCCGTCACTAACATCATCCCCATCACTAACATCACCCCCATCACTAACATCACCCCCATCACAAACATCATCCCCATCACTAACATCACCCCCATCACTAACATCATCCCCGTCACTAACATCATCCCCATCACTAACATCACCCCCATCACAAACATCATCCCCATCACTCACATCACCCCCATCACTCACATCACCCCCATCACTAACATCACCCCCATCACTAACATCACCCCCATCACTAACATCACCCCCATCACTAACATCACCCCCATCACTAACATCATCCCCATCACTAACATCATCCCCATCACTAACATCATCCCCATCACTAACATCATCCCCATCACTAACATCATCCCCATCACTAACATCACCCCCATCACAAACATCATCCCCATCACTCACATCACCCCCATCACTCACATCACCCCCATCACTAACATCATCCCCGTCACTAACATCATCCCCATCACTAACATCACCCCCATCACTAACATCACCCCCATCACTAACATCACCCCCATCACTAACATCACCCCCATCACTAACATCATCCCCATCACTAACATCATCTCCATCACTAACATCATCCCCATCACTAACATCACCCCCATCACTAACATCACCCCCATCACTAACATCATCCCCATCACTAACATCACTCCCATCACTAACATCATCCCCATCACTAACATCACCCCCATCACTAACATCACCCCCAGCACTAACATCACCCCCGTCACTAACATCACCCCCATCACTCACATCACCCCCATCACTAACATCATCCCCATCACTCACATCACCCCCATCACTAACATCACCCCCATCACTAACATCACCCCCATCACTAACATCACCCCCGTCACTAACATCACCCCCGTCACTAACGTCACCCCCGTCACTAACATCATCCCCATCACTAACATCATCCCCGTCACTAACATCACCCCCATCACTAACATCATCCCCGTCACTAACATCATCCCCGTCACTAACATCACCCCCATCACTAACATCATCCCCATCACTAACATCACCCCCATCACTAACATCATCCCCATCACTAACATCATCCCCATCACTAACATCACCCCCATCACTAACATCACCCCCATCACTAACATCATCCCCATCACTAACATCACCCCCATCACTAACATCACCCCCATCACTAACATCATCCCCATCACTAACATCACCCCCATCACTAACATCATCCCCGTCACTAACATCACCCCCATCACTAACATCACCCCCATCACTAACATCACCCCCATCACTAACATCATCCCCGTCACTAACATCATCCCCATCACCCCCATCACTAACATCACCCCCATCACTAACATCACCCCCATCACTAACATCACCCCCATCACTAACATCATCCCCGTCACTAACATCATCCCCGTCACTAACATCATCCCCATCACTAACATCACCCCCATCACTAACATCACCCCCATCACTAACATCACCCCCATCACTAACATCATCCCCATCACTAACATCATCCCCGTCACTAACATCATCCCCGTCACTAACATCATCCCCATAACTAACATCACCCCCATCACTAACATCATTCCCATCACTAACATCATCCCCGTCACTAACATCACCCCCATCACTAACATCACCCCCATCACTAACATCATCCCCGTCACTAACATCATCCCCGTCACTAACATCATCCCCATAACTAACATCACCCCCATCACTAACATCATCCCCATCACTAACATCATCCCCGTCACTAACATCACCCCCATAACTAACATCACCCCCATCACTAACATCATCCCCATCACTAACATCACCCCCATCACTAACATCACCCCCATCACTAACATCACCCCCATCACTAACATCACCCCCATCACTAACATCACCCCCATCACTAACATCACCCCCGTCACTAACATCACCCCCATCACTAACATCACCCCCATCACTAACATCATCCCCATCACTAACATCATCCCCATCACTAACATCACCCCCATCACTAACATCACCCCCGTCACTAACATCACCCCCATCACTAACATCACCCCCATCACTAACATCACCCCCATCACTAACATCATCCCCGTCACTAACATCACCCCCATCACTAACATCACCCCCATCACTAACATCACCCCCATCACTAACATCATCCCCGTCACTAACATCATCCCCATCACTAACATCACCCCCATCACTAACATCACCCCCATCACTAACATCATCCCCGTCACTAACATCATCCCCGTCACTAACATCACCCCCATCACTAACATCACCCCCATCACTAACATCATCCCCATCACTAACATCACCCCCATCACTAACATCACCCCCTTCACTCACATCACCCCCATCACTAACATCATCCCCGTCACTAACATCACCCCCGTCACTAACATCACCCCCATCACTAACATCACCCCCGTCACTAACATCACCCCCGTCACTAACATCACCCCCGTCACTAACATCATCCCCGTCACTAACATCATCCCCATCACTAACATCACCCCCATCACTAACATCACCCCCATCACTAACATCACCCCCATCACTCACATCATCCCCATCACTCACATCACCCCCATCACTAACATCACCCCCGTCACTAACATCATCCCCATCACTAACATCACCCCCATCACTAACATCACCCCCGTCACTAACATCACCCCCGTCACTAACATCACCCCCATCACTAACATCACCCCCATCACTAACATCACCCCCGTCACTAACATCACCCCCGTCACTAACATCATCCCCGTCACTAACATCACCCCCATCACTAACATCACCCCCATCACTAACATCATCCCCATCACTAACATCACCCCCATCACTCACATCACCCCCATCACTAACATCACCCCCTTCACTCACATCACCCCCGTCACTAACATCATCCCCATCACTATCATCACCCCCATCACTAACATCACCCCCATCACTAACATCACCCCCGTCACTAACATCACCCCCGTCACTAACATCATCCCCGTCACTAACATCACCCCCATCACTAACATCATCCCCATCACTAACACCACCCCCATCACTAACATCACCCCCATCACTAACATCATCCCCATCACTAACATCACCCCCATCACTAACACCCCCATCACTAACATCACCCCCATCACTAACATCACCCCCATCACTAACATCATCCCCGTCACTAACATCACCCCCATCACTAACATCATCCCCATCACTAACATCATCCCCATCACTAACATCACCCCCATCACTAACATCACCCCCATCACTAACATCACCCCCATCACTAACATCATCCCCGTCACTAACATCATCCCCATCACTAACATCACCCCCATCACTAACATCACCCCCATCACTAACATCATCCCCATCACTAACATCATCCCCGTCACTAACATCATCCCCATCACTAACATCATCCCCATCACTAACATCACCCCCATCACTAACATCATCCCCATCACTAACATCACCCCCGTCACTAACATCATCCCCATCACTAACATCACTCCCATCACTAACATCACCCCCATCACTAACATCACCCCCGTCACTAACATCACCCCCATCACTAACATCACCCCCATCACTAACATCATCCCCATCACTAACATCATCCCCGTCACTAACATCATCCCCGTCACTAACATCATCCCCATCACTAACATCACCCCCATCACTAACATCATCCCCATCACTAACATCACCCCCGTCACTAACATCATCCCCATCACTAACATCACTCCCATCACTAACATCACCCCCATCACTAACATCACCCCCGTCACTAACATCACCCCCATCACTAACATCACCCCCATCACTAACATCATCCCCATCACTAACATCATCCCCATCACTAACATCATCCCCATCACTAACATCACCCCCATCACTAACATCACCCCCATCACTAACATCACCCCCATCACTAACATCACCCCCATCACTAACATCATCCCCATCACTAACATCATCCCCATCACTAACATCACCCCCGTCACTAACATCACCCCCATCACTAACATCACCCCCATCACTAACATCATCCCCATCACTAACATCATCCCCGTCACTAACATCATCCCCGTCACTAACATCATCCCCATCACTAACATCACCCCCATCACTAACATCATCCCCATCACTAACATCACCCCCGTCACTCACATCATCCCCATCACTAACATCACCCCCGTCACTAACATCACCCCCATCACTCACATCATCCCCATCACTAACATCACCCCCGTCACTAACATCACCCCCGTCACTAACATCACCCCCGTCACTAACATCATCCCCGTCACTAACATCATCCCCGTCACTCACATCACCCCCGTCACTCACATCACCCCCATCACTCACATCACCCCCATCACTAACATCACCCCCATCACTAACATCACCCCCGTCACTAACATCACCCCCGTCACTAACGTCACCCCCGTCACTAACATCACCCCCATCACTCACATCATCCCCGTCACTAACATCATCCCCATCACTAACATCACCCCCGTCACTAACATCATCCCCATCACTAACATCACCCCCATCACTCACATCACCCCCATCACTCACATCATCCCCATCACTAACATCACCCCCATCACTAACATCATCCCCATCACTAACATCATCCCCATCACTAACATCACCCCCATCACTAACATCATCCCCATCACTAACATCATCCCCATCACTAACATGACCCCCATCACTAACATCACCCCCATCACTAACATCACCCCCATCACTAACATCACCCCCATCACTAACATCATCCCCATCACTAACATCATCCCCATCACTAACATCATCCCCATCACTAACATCACCCCCATCACTAACATCATCCCCATCACTAACATCATCCCCATCACTAACATCACCCCCATCACTAACATCATCCCCATCACTAACATCATCCCCATCACTAACATCACTCCCATCACTAACGTCACCCCCGTCACTAACGTCACCCCCATCACTCACATCACCCCCGTCACTAACATCACCCCCGTCACTAACATCACCCCCATCACTAACATCATCCCCGTCACTAACATCATCCCCGTCACTAACATCACCCCCATCACTCACATCATCCCCGTCACTAACATCACCCCCATCACTAACATCATCCCCATCACTCACATCATCCCAATCACTATCATCACCCCCATCACTCACATCATCCCCATCACTCACATCATCCCCATCACTAACATCACCCCCATCACTAACATCACCCCCATCACTAACATCACCCCCATCACTAACATCACCCCTATCACTCACATCATCCCCATCACTAACATCACCCCCATCACTAACATCACCCCCATCACTAACATCACCCCCATCACTAACATCATCCCCATCACTATCATCACCCCCATCACTAACATCACCCCCATCACTAACATCACCCCCATCACTAACATCATCCCCATCACTATCATCACCCCCATCACTAACATCATCCCCATCACTAACATCACCCCCATCACTAACATCATCCCCATCACTAACATCACCCCCATCACTAACATCACCCCCATCACTAACATCATCCCCATCACTAACATCATCCCCATCACTAACATCATCCCCATCACTCACATCACCCCCATCACTAACATCACCCCCATCACTAACATCATCCCCATCACTAACATCATCCCCATCACTAACATCATCCCCATCACTAACATCATCCCCATCACTAACATCACCCCCATCACTAACATCACCCCCATCACTAACATCACCCCCATCACTCACATCACCCCCATCACTAACATCATCCCCATCACTAACATCATCCCCATCACTAACATCACCCCCATCACTAACATCATCCCCATCACTAACATCACCCCCATCACTAACATCATCCCCATCATCCCCATCACTAACATCACTAACATCACCCCCATCACTAACATCATCCCCATCACTATCATCACCCCCGTCACTAACATCACCCCCATCACTAACATCACCCCCATCACTAACATCACCCCCATCACTAACATCATCCCCATCACTAACATCACCCCCATCACTAACATCATCCCCATCACTAACATCACCCCCATCACTAACATCATCCCCATCACTAACATCATCCCCATCACTAACATCATCCCCATCACTAACATCACCCCCATCACTAACATCATCCCCATCACTAACATCACCCCCATCACTAACATCACCCCCATCACTCACATCACCCCCATCACTCACATCACCCCCATCACTAACATCATCCCCATCACTCACATCATCCCCATCACTAACATCACCCCCATCACTAACATCATCCCCATCACTCACATCATCCCCATCACTAACATCACCCCCATCACTAACATCATCCCCATCACTAACATCACCCCCATCACTAACATCACCCCCATCACTAACATCACCCCCATCACTCACATCACCCCCGTCACTAACATCACCCCCATCACTAACATCATCCCCGTCACTAACATCATCCCCATGACTATCATCACCCCCATCACTAACATCACCCCCATCACTAACATCACCCCCATCACTAACATCACCCCCATCACTAACATCATCCCCATCACTAACATCACCCCCATCACTAACATCACCCCCATCACTAACATCATCCCCATCACTAACATCATCCCCATCACTAACATCACCCCCATCACTAACATCATCCCCATCACTAACATCATCCCCATCACTAACATCACCCCCATCACTAACATCATCCCCATCACTAACATCACCCCCATCACTAACATCATCCCCATCACTAACATCACCCCCATCACTAACATCATCCCCATCACTAACATCGTCCCCATCACTAACATCACCCCCATCACTAACATCACCCCCATCACTAACATCACTCCCATCACTAACATCACCCCCGTCACTAACATCATCCCCATCACTAACATCATCCCCATCACCCCCATCACTAACATCACCCCCATCACTAACATCACCCCCATCACTAACATCACCCCCATCACTCACATCACCCCCATCACTAACATCACCCCCATCACTAACATCATCCCCATCACTAACCTCACCCCCATCACTAACATCACCCCCATCACTAACATCACCCCCATCACTAACATCACCCCCATCACTAACATCATCCCCATCACTAACATCATCCCCATCACCCCCATCACTAACATCATCCCCATCACTAACATCATCCCCGTCACTAACATCATCCCCATCACTAACATCATCCCCGTCACTAACATCACCCCCATCACTAACATCACCCCCATCACTAACATCACCCCCATCACTCACATCATCCCCATCACTAACATCATCCCCATCACTAACATCACCCCCATCACTAACATCACCCCCATCACTAACATCATCCCCATCACTAACATCACCCCCATCACTAACATCACCCCCATCACTAACATCACCCCCGTCACTAACATCACCCCCGTCACTAACATCATCCCCATCACTAACATCACCCCCATCACTAACATCACCCCCGTCACTAACATCACCCCCATCACTAACATCATCCCCTTCACTAACATCACCCCCATCACTATCATCACCCCCATCACTAACATCACCCCCATGACTATCATCACCCCCATCACTAACATCACCCCCATCACTAACATCACCCCCATCACTAACATCATCCCCATCACTAACATCATCCCCATCACTAACATCACCCCCATCACGAACATCATCCCCGTCACTAACATCACCCCCGTCACTAACATCATCCCCGTCACTAACATCATCCCCATCACTAACATCACCCCCGTCACTAACATCACCCCCGTCACTAACATCACCCCCATCACTAACATCATCCCCGTCACTAACATCACCCCCGTCACTACCATCACCCCCATCACTAACATCACCCCCATCACTAACATCACCCCCATCACTAACATCATCCCCGTCACTAACATCACCCCCATCACTAACATCATCCCCATCACTAACATCATCCCCGTCACTAACATCACCCCCGTCACTAACATCATCCCCATCACTAACATCACCCCTATCACTAACATCACCCCCGTCACTAACATCACCCCCATCACTAACATCACCCCCATCACTAACATCATCCCCATCACCAACATCATCCCCATCACTAACATCACCCCCATCACTAACATCATCCCCATCACTAACATCACCCCCGTCACTAACATCACCCCCATCACTAACATCACCCCCATCACTAACATCACCCCCATCACTAACATCATCCCCATCACCAACATCATCCCCATCACTAACATCACCCCCATCACTAACATCATCCCCATCACTAACATCATCCCCGTCACTAACACCCCCATCACTAACATCACCCCCATCACAAACATCATCCCCATCACTAACATCATCCCCATCACTAACATCACCCCCATCACTAACATCATCCCCATCACTAACATCATCCCCATCACTAACATCATCCCCGTCACTAACATCATCCCCATCACTAACATCAGCCCCATGACTATCATCACCCCCATCACTAACATCACCCCCATCACTAACATCATCCCCATCACTAACATCACCCCCATCACTAACATCATCCCAATCACTAACATCATCCCCATCACTAACATCACCCCCATCACTAACATCATCCCCGTCACTAACATCACCCCCATCACTAACATCACCCCCATCACTAACATCATCCCCATCACTAACATCACCCCCATCACTAACATCATCCCCATCACTAACATCACCCCCATCACTAACATCACCCCCATCACTAACATCATCCCCATCACTAACATCACCCCCATCACTAACATCATCCCCGTCACTAACATCACCCCCATCACTAACATCACCCCCATCACTAACATCATCCCCATCACTAACATCATCCCCATCACTAACATCATCCCCATCACTAACATCACCCCCATCACTAACATCATCCCCATCACTAACATCATCCCCATCACTAACATCATCCCCATCACTAACATCACCCCCATCACTAACATCACCCCCATCACTAACATCATCCCCATCACTAACATCATCCCCATCACTAACATCACCCCCATCACTAACATCACCCCCATCACTAACATCATCCCCATCACTAACATCACCCCCATCACTAACATCACCCCCATCACTAACATCACCCCCATCACTAACAGCATCCCCATCACTAACATCACCCCCATCACTAACATCATCCCCATCACTAACATCACCCCCATCACTAACATCATCCCCGTCACTAACATCACCCCCGTCACTAACATCATCCCCGTCACTAACATCATCCCCGTCACTAACATCATCCCCATCACTAACATCATCCCCATCACTAACATCACCCCATCACTAACATCACCCCCATCACTAACACCCCCATCACTAACATCACCCCCGTCACTAACATCACCACGTCACTAACATCACCCCCATCACTAACATCATCCCCATCACTTACATCATCCCCATCACTAACATCACCCCCATCACTAACATCACTCCCATCACTAACATCATCCCCATCACTAACATCACCCCCATCACTAACATCATCCCCATCACTAACATCATCCCCATCACTAACATCACTAACATCACCCCCATCACTAACATCACTCCCATCACTAACATCATCCCCATCACTAACATCACCCCCATCACTAACATCATCCCCGTCACTAACATCACCCCCATCACTAACATCACCCCCGTCACTAACATCATCCCCATCACTAACATCACCCCCATCACTAACATCACCCCCATCACTAACATCACCCCCGTCACTAACATCACCCCCATCACTAACATCACCCCCATCACTAACATCATCCCCATCACTAACATCACCCCCATCACTAACATCATCCCCGTCACTAACATCACCCCCGTCACTAACATCACCCCCATCACTAACATCACCCCCATCACTATCATCACCCCCATCACTAACATCACCCCCATCACTAACATCACCCCCATCACTATCATCACCCCCATCACTAACATCACCCCCATCACTAACATCATCCCCATCACTAACATCATCCCCATCACTATCATCACCCCCATCACTAACATCACCCCCATCACTAACATCATCCCCATCACTAACATCATCCCCATCACTATCATCACCCCCATCACTAACATCACCCCCGTCACTAACATCATCCCCATCACTAACATCATCCCCGTCACTAACATCATCCCCATCACTAACATCATCCCCATCACTAACATCACCCCCATCACTAACATCATCCCCATCACTATCATCACCCCCATCACTAACATCACCCCCATCACTAACATCATCCCCATCACTAACATCATCCCCATCACTAACATCACCCCCATCACTCACATCATCCCCATCACTAACATCACCCCCATCACTAACACCATCCCCATCACTAACATCATCCCCATCACTAACATCACCCCCATCACTAACATCATCCCCATCACTAACATCATCCCCATCACTAACATCACCCCCATCACTAACATCATCCCCATCACTAACATCATCCCCGTCACTAACATCATCCCCATCACTATCATCACCCCCATCACTATCATCAACACTGTCACCAACATCACCCCCATCACTAATTTCACTAGAGTTGCTAACATCACCAGTGGTTCTTATAGCTGAAGGGAGTCAAGGCTTTGGGGTCAAATCTTGAACAGGACACTGAGTTGGATGATCATCTATGATCACATGTACTGGAAAGCAGGCTTGAAAGAATAAATGGCTTACACCTGCTTCTATTTTCTGTGTTTCCATGTTAATTGAAAGTTTCAAAATTGAAATTGATTGGTTTTAGTTTGGTGAGTGTCACAAAACCAAGAAGTGTAAATGGACTTCAGATACAGACCAACCAATACGTAACTAATTGACAATATTGTCCTGAGATGCTGAATGACCGACATGTTTCCATGATGTGACAAAGATGTAATCACCATTATAGAACAAAACTGGATATGGTGTCGAGATAAAGGTTCATTCATGATCATATTGAAAAGTAGAGCTGGCCTGATGGGCCAAATGGTCACTTCAGCAGCTATATTCTATGTTTCAATTATGTCTGCAAAGTAAGAGATTTGATGTGATAGTTAACATGTGTAATAAGATATTTAACATTGTTGAATCTTTCTTTACCTAATATGTTGTATCCTTTACAGTTACTGACTGCAATTCAGCTGGCACCGTGAGACATGATCCTCCATCCCAGTTTGTAAGTATTTGTTGTGCTTTTGAAGCTGAACTACATGAGAATGAAATGTATTTTTGGCGAAAATATCAGTTGGATTGCAGCAAGAGATCTGCCCCATGCTGAGAGCTAATGGACTGTTGCCAATGGTTACAGGTCCCAAGGATCTTCCACGTCCTTGATTTCTGCTTGGCTCAGGCCCAACTGCATAAGACCATATTCATAACGATTCACACAAATGTATTTTTTAAGTACGCACTTGTGATTATGAAAAAACAGCAGACTTCTGTATGGAGGCAAGAATCTGAGTATTATTAACACAAGAGGTTTTGAGTAGTAAGTTATGTATCTGCTTGCTGTTGGAACACTCACAGGCACAGAGCAGGGGCCAGGAATGGGTCTGAATAAAGGCAGACAATCAAAGAAAATGCCACTGACGTCACGCATGACAACTTCCTCGCTCCTGTCATAACACTGGACATGATGAAGGCATGAAACCCACTCCACACCCGTGTTAAAACTAATTAAAGCTGTTAGACTGCTGATTTTTTTAACCTGTCTCGATATTTTGTGGAAGCAGCCAGCTGTTTGTCTCATCGATCGAGTCTCATTTGAGTCACCGAGGCAAGAAATGTTTAGGGAGGTAAAAGCCTAAAAGCTGATCACTGTGGAAAGAGCTTGTCTTTTTAAAGGAAATGTGGCAGCATCCCACCCCACATTAGGAAAGAGTCAATGTGAAGAACTTTGCCAGTTAAGGAACCATTAGCTTCCTGGCATTGTATGGACATTCTGCACTGCTCCAGCAAAAAGTCCAGGTACAACTATGTACAGCTATCATTGGAGGAGCTCATAAAAATTAGGAGCAGGGGTAAAGCAAATGCTCCTTTGGAGTCGGCAGCACTACTCAATGCAATAATGACTGATCATGTGCTCACAGTTCTCAGAGATGACACACTTCTACTGGATAGATTTTTCCACTCACAATCCTTGAGCTCATAATGACTCAGGGTACTCTGGTAGGTGTGTTACAAGTAAAGCTCCTGTGTATTGTGAATGCTGATGCCCTATACCAGTACCAACTCAATATCATTGCAGGGACAGATTGTGGTGTCGTGGTAATCTCAGTAGTCTAGCCATCTAAATAAATTTAGGCTCTTGTTCTGGGACGTGAGATCAAATCCCACCATAGCAATTGGTGGAATTTAAATTCAATTAATAATAGGATCTGGATTTGAAAGCCAAGTGACCATGAAACTATTGTCAGCTATTATTAAAAGCCCATCAGGTTGACCAGTGCATTTGGGAAGCACATATAACCCATGCATGACTTTAGATCCACAGCAATGTACTTGACTCTGAACTGCCCTTTGAAATGGTTTACTCAGACATGCAGCTCAACTGCAGTCAGGGATGGGAACATAAGAACAGAAGTAAGTTATGTGGCTGATCTACACAGCCCTGCCATTGTAGATGATTGCTGATCATCTCTTGTCATTAAGATCATTTTGTGGGATGTAGGTGTCGCTGGCTGGGCCAGCACTTATTGCTTGTCCCTGGTTGCTCTTGAGAAGATGTTGGTGGGTTGCCTTCTTGAACCTGTGCAGTCTACAATGCAATTCAGGAGGGAATTCCAGGATTTTAACTCAAAATCTCCTCAATGCCATTGTCTAGCATCATCTCCAAATTCATTAATGTCATTAGTGTCCAGAAACCTATCGATTTCTATCTGGAACCTGCTCAATCATTGAGCTTTTGTAGCCTTCTTGAGTAGAGGGGTCAGCTAGTTCAGTTGGCAGTGCAGCTGGTTTTCAATACAGAGCTACACCGACAACGTGGGTTCAATTCCTGCACCACTTGAGGTTACAATGAAGGACTCCCTTTCTCAACTTCTCTCCTTGACTCAGTGTGGTGACCCTCAGGTTAAAACACAAACCAGTCATCTCTCTCCCTAATGAGAGAGCCATCGTATGGTCTGGTGCACCACGAGAAGATGACACAGTGATAGGTGGAGAGAAGATATAGGAGCAGATTTAGTCTATTTGGTCCATCGAGACTGCTCTCCCATTCGATCAGGACTGATATGTTTCTCAACATGTCTTCTACCTTCTCTGTGTAACCCTTGATCCCCTAAGTAATCAGGAACCTATCTGTCTCTTTGTGTTAAATATTCTCAAAGATTTGTTCCTCACAGCCTTCTGCTGCAATGAGTTCCACAAATTAGCCACCCTCTGGCTTTCACTCTGAAGCTGTGCCCTTAGTTCCTAGCCTCTCCTACTCGTGGAAACATCTTCTCCACATCCACTCTATCTAGGCCTCTCAGTATTCCTTAAGTTTCAATCAAATCCTGCCTCCTCCATCTAAACTCCATTGAGTACAGACTCAGTGTTCTCAACCCTTTCTCATATGACAAGTCCTTCATTCCCAGGATTATTCTGGTAAACCTCCTTTGGATCCCTTCCAAGGCCATTGCATCCTTCCTTAGGATCCAAAACTGCTCACTATATTCCAATTGCGATCTGAGCAGAGCCTTATACAGCCTCAGCAGTATATCTCTGCTGTTGTTTACTAGCGTCTTAAAATGAATGCTAACATTGCACTTGCCTTCCTAACTGCCAGCTGCCACCAAAGTGCATAATTTCACAATTTCCCACATTGTATTCCATCTGCCATTTCTTTTCCCCTCCCTTAGCCTGTCTGGGTCCTTCTGCAGCCTCTCTGCTTCCTCAACACTAGCTGTCTCTCCACCTTTCACTATGTCATCTTCACACTTAGCAACAATGCCCTTAGTTCCTTTGTCCAGATTGTTAATGTATGATGTGAACAGATGCGGCCCCAACACGGCCCCCTGTGGAATCCGCTAATCATCAGGCTGCCACCCTGAAAAAGGCTCCTTTATCCCTGCTTTCTGCCTTCTGCCAGTCAGCTAGTCCTCTATCTATGCCAGTACTTTCCTCTTAACACTATGGACTCCTCGTATTTAGCAGTCTCCTGCGTAGCACTTTGTCAAAGACCTTCTGGAAATCAAAATTGATCACATCCATTGGGTCTCTTTTGTCTAAT
The DNA here is from genome assembly GCF_030684315.1 of Stegostoma tigrinum. Lineage (NCBI taxonomy): Eukaryota > Metazoa > Chordata > Chondrichthyes > Orectolobiformes > Stegostomatidae > Stegostoma > Stegostoma tigrinum. The sequence continues at coordinate 126,986,832 of NC_081358.1, read as the reverse complement.
TTGCTTGGTACCTGCTCAAAGAATACTAAAAGATTGGTCAGACATGACCTCTCCATAACGAAGCTGTACTATCCTCCCATGCATTTCCAAGTACTGAGCAATCTCATCCTTAATAATGGAGTCTAAGATCTTACCAATGACTGACTCCAATGATTCCTGAAATCACCATCAATGCCTCTGCATCCTCCTCAGCTTTTGCCTTCAGAACTCTGGGGTGTAGTCTATCTAGTCCAGATGATTTACACACTTGCAGACTTCTCAGCTTCACCCACACATTTTCCTTAGTGATGGCTACAATATTCACCTCACCCTCCCAACTCTCATGAAGTTCTGATATGCTGCTGACATCTTCCACTGTGAAAACTTATGCATAGTGCTGATTTAGTTCTTCCACCATTTCTGTGTTCTAGCCTCATTTTCTGGTGGTCCAATGTCTACTCTTACTTCTCTGTTACTTGTTCTCCACCCCCACCCATTGCTTTGTAAGTTTTCGTGTACTGTACTATGTTTTAAAGGCTTGAAACACCTGCCATTGTGCTCCACTGTCTTCCCTGCTGGGATCCCCTTCCAATCTACTCTGGCCAGCTCCTCCCTCATGTCACTGTAGTTCTCTTCATTTTGAATGTAATACTGTTACATCTGATCCAGCTTCTCCCTCTCAAACTGCAGAGTGAATTCTATCACATTGTGGTCACTGCCCCCAGGGGCCCTTCCTCCCATTGCACATCCAGAATTGCCTGCTCCCTAATGGACTCTACTACAAGCTGCTCCAAAAAAAACCATCTCAGAGATCCACTACTAACCTGATCTTCCTACTCCACCTGCATATTGATGATCCCATGATTATTCTAATAGGGCATTTCCTACGTGCCTTTTCTGTCTGTTGATTTATTATCTTCTCCATATCCTATCTACTGCTAGAACGTCAGAACCCAACTCACATCAGGGTGGTTTTCCCTTTGTTGTTCCTCAACTCTACCCCCACAGTTTCTATACCTTCTGTCTCTATATTTTCTTGCTATCAATTTCATTTCATTTCTAACTAATAAGACAGCCCTGCCCCCTCTCCCCATCGGTGTGTCCTTTCAATAGGACATGTATCCTCCGATAATTAATTCCCAGCCCTGAATCCCTTGCAGTCACATCTCTGTGATACCCACAACATCATATCTACCAATTTCAATCTGTGCTACAGGCCCATATACCTTGTTTTGTATACTGCAAGCATTTAATTACAACACTCTCAGTCCTGTGTTGACTGCCACCTTTCTTACACTTGTCCCCTTATCTGCTGCACCTGTTCCTGACCCTTTCCACACATTCTGTCCTATTACTAGTTCTGAAAACTTTAATAACCTTTGCGGAACCCTCCACTTTTTAAATGTTTTTCCAAAACATTCCATGCAGCTGAACCAATGCAGCCTCATTGTTTAGTTTAAAGCCCTGTCCACAGCCTTAGTAATGTGATTCACCTGGACTCTGGTCCCAGCATTATTCAGATGGAGCCCATTTTACTGGAACAGCTCCCTCCTCCAGAGTATTGCTGACAGTGTCCCAGGAATTTGAACCTGTTTTTCCTCTACCAATCTTTAAGCCACATGGTTACCTCTTTAATCTGGTTGACCATGTGCCAGTTTGTCAAGGTTCTGGTAGAGTTCAGGGATTATGACCATTTTGGTTCTGCTTTTTAATTTAGTAAAACATTCCCTCAGCAGAACCTCTTTCCTCTTTCTGCCCTATACTCTTGGTACCTATGTGGACCAACAACTTGGATCTTATCTCTCTCACTTCAAGTTTCTTTGCAGCCCAGGTGAGATATCCTGAACAGAAACAAAGTTGCTGGATAAGCTCAGCAGGTCTGGCAGCGACTGTGAAGGGAAAAAATAGAGTTAACGTTTCGGGTCCGGTGACCCATCCTCAGAACTGAGATATCCTGAACCCAGGCACCAGGCAGGCAACACAGTCTTCGTGAATCTTGATCCTGGCAACAGAGAAGTGTGTCTCTGACTACACTGATCCCAATTATAGCTACATTTCTCTTATCTCACTGCTCTGAAATGGCTCCCTGTACCACGGTGCTATGGTCAGTTTGCTTATCCTCCCTGCAGCCCCCACTCTCATCCACATAGGAAGCAATGGACAACTCAAGGGCTGAGGCGACTTCGGTGTTATCTCCTGGATCCCTCTACCTTGTGATCACACCCTTCTGTCCCTGACACTGATTAAATTCAGGTTGGTTAATCAAAGGGGGCGTGTCTGCCTCCTGAAACACTGCATACAGATAACCCCTTCCATAATGTGTTGCAGTGTTTGAAGTTCAGACTCCAGCTCCTCAAACCTGAGCCAGAGTTTCTCAAGTAACCAACACTTGCTGCAGATGTGGTCACCATGAACCACAATGGAGTCCACCGGCATCCACATCATGCAGGTACAACACATCAATGACATGGAGACAATAAGGACTGCAGATGCTGGAAGCCAGAATCCTGAAGGGTTTTGGCCTGTAATGTTGACTTTCCTGCTCCTCTGATGCTGCCTGAACTGCTGTGCTTTCCAGCCTTGCACCTATAGACTCTGGTGCAATGTGTCACCTGGCCTGGCGCCTTGACTTTATTTACTTGGTTCTTAATTTTATTTTTAAAAATTTCCAACAGGTCTTTATTTACCTTCTCTCTGAAAATAACCTATAATAGATAGCCAAGTTAATTACCGTCACTAACCATTAAACTTGGGGTTTTCCCAGGATGTCTCTTGTGCTGGACCCCTAATCCGAGGATTCAGTTTATCTCAGGCTGTGTCTCACTCTGGATGTGATCTCTCCTTCCTGACCATGCAAATCTTATCCTTACCTTGGGTAGAATCCTACTGTGCAGAAGAGGCCCTTCAGCCCATCAAATCTGTACGACTAAATCTATACTGGTCCCAGTTCTAGACCCATAGCCTTGACTCTTAATGCATTTTAGGTGTCCATCTCAGTACTTTTTAAAGATTACAAGGTTACCTGGCTCAACTATCCTCCCAGGCAACGCATTCCAGACTTCCACCACCTTCTAGGTGAATAAACATTTCTTCAAATCCCCTCTAAACCGCCTGCTTTTCATCTTAAAATTAGAGCACTGAGGAAGGGTCACCGGACCCGAAACTTTAACTCTGATTTATTCTTCACAGATGCAGCCAGGCTTCCTGAGCTTTTCCAGAAACTTTGTTTTTGTTCCTATCTGTATCCACTTTGTCATAGATAACAAGGTGAAGAGCTGGATGAACACAGCAGGCGAAGCAGCATCAGAGGAGCAGGAAAGCTGACATTTCAGGCCTAGACCCTTCTTCTGACATTTCTGAAGAAGGATCTGGGCCCAAAACGTCAGCCTTCCTGCTCCTCTGATGCTGCTTGGCCTGCTGTGTTCATCCAGCTCCACACTTTATCTCAGATTCTCCAGCATCTGCAGTTCCTACTATCTCTCTCCACTTTGTCACAGTCTGTGAGATTTCATTTTCTTTTCAGCCAACCCCCTGTGAAGGATTAATCTGTGAACCTTTGTCACACTCTTACTGTGCCCAGTATCTCCTTCCTTGAATAAGGAGACTGAGACTCACTCCAGGTTAAGTTCTTACCAAGTGTCTATTCAACTACAGTGAGACACCTTTACTGCTGTAATCAAATCCTCTTAAAATGAATGCCAACATACCATTTACTTTTCTGATTGCTTGCTGCACCTACTTGATAATCATTGAATCTCTCCAGTGTGGAAACAGGCCCTTCAGCCCAACAAGTCCACACTGACCCTCAGAGCATCCCATCCAGATCCATCCCCCTATAACTCACCTAATTTACACATCCCTGAACAGTAAAGACAATTTCTCATGGGCAATCCACCTGGTCTGCACATCTTTGGACTATGGGAGGAAACCAGAGCACCCAGAGGGGAGCCACACAGTCACGGGGAGAATGTCCAAACTCCACACACAGTCGTCCAAGGGTGGAATTGAACCTGGGTCCCTGGTGCTGAGAAGTAGCAGTGCTAACCACTGATCCATTGTGCTGGCTAGCAAATAACAGGATGAAGCAAGTTGATCATCAACCTACAAATCCATCCATTACACCTCAAGGCAGCAGCAAGAGCAGGAAAGTCTCCTGGTCAGCCATGATTGATGTACAATGGTACCCTTTGGGATACAGGCTCTGATGAGAGACTAGTGAACTACTCTAGCAAAAGCAAACTGTCAAAACAGACGTAGGCATTGCCATGTGAGATCCTGGAGGAATCTCACTGAAATGATTTGCTGTGGTTGGTAAATGAAAATACTAAGAGATTGTAGGAACTGCCGATGCTGGAGTCTGACCTCTGGTTGTCCTGATCAAGGATAAATGATCATCCTGATCATGCTGAACACCCTGACATTCAAACCTCTCACTATTTAAGAAATATTCTGTGTTTCTGTTTGAATTGAACAGTTTTATTTTTAATTTGTAAAAATATCAGCACAGGAGGACTTGCATTTTGACTGGCTGTCCAGAATCACCCAGTCGAATAATGCCTAGTAATTGGTCAGGCACAGCAAGTGTGTATGTGTCAATTGACCAAATGAAGCATTGAGGCAGGATGTCCTTCGATGAACATTCCAGAAATATGCCCAATCAGAGATGGAAATCCCCCAATTTATACCCAGATATAAAATTTGTGCGTTCACATTTGAAGGAAGTTGGCATGCAGTGTATTATTTTAATAGATTAGAACCATGGCTCCATCTTGGGAAAATGTAAATGTCTAACAGCAGGCAAAAGTGTGAAGAGGACTGCACCCATCATTTCATGTGCAACAGAACAAGCTGATGTACAAACTGCATTCTAGCTTTTGTATGTTTTCTGTAAACTTGCTGTTCAACAGGGTTTCTGTCAGTGCCTGGCAAATGTCGAAGGGTCTAAATGTGATCAATGCAAGTCACTGTACTGGAACCTGGCTGAGGAGAATCCTGATGGTTGCAGTGGTAAGTAATTTCCGTCTTCCTTACATGGTTGAAAGGGTTTGGACCTTATGAATTTATGCATTGTCTGGTGCACCAGTTCTGCACTTATAAGATATTTAGCAATAAATACACCTGATACATTTCAATAATTATTAACTGATATCAGTAGTTTTAACTTGATTGATGTGGAATATACTCACTGATGTTTCCCATGAAACAAAAAATGAAATGGGCACCAATTTAAGGCTGAGATGAGGAGGAATTTCGTCCATCAGATTGGGTTAATTGGATAGATCTTTCAAAGTGCCAACACTGGAGCAATGGGCCAATTAGCCTCGCCCCATATTGTATCATTCTGAGAAGAAATTCTTTTACATTATGTTGTCATCACTAACTGGGAGTGAATGTAGATCTGAAATAAGCTGAACCAAGGCTATTTTTCATTTTGCAGAATGTCGCTGTAATGTGATTGGCACAATTAGTGGGATTGGAGAATGCAATCAGGTGAGCATTCAGAAGAAAGTTCAGGATTAGCAAAACAATGATCAGGATCTATTTTTGCCTGGCGTGGTTTTGTTTTCATCTTTATCTGTGATTTAAATATTTCAGGATGATGGCCATTGCTACTGTAAATCTAACGTATGTGGTGAGCTCTGTGATTTGTGTAAGGAGGGACACTATGCTTTAGAAGAGAGGCACTATTTTGGTTGTCAAGGTAAGTCCAAATATTAACGTAAAACTGAATTAGTATAAACATTTTATTTTGTGATATGATATGTGGTGTCTTGTCATAATCATCCTCAAAATACTGGATCAAAATAAAAATTCTCTGTAAACTCACGATAAGAATATACAAAATATGAGCTGGAGCAGGCCAAATGGACCCCTTTGCATATTTCACTATTCATTTGAGCATGGCTGAATGCCTTCATCAATTTCACCTTCCCACTATCATCTTCAATTCTACTGAGTATTTAGACTTAAGTTTGGTTCACTGACATTTGGGGTGGAATATACTTTAAACGAAATGGAAGAGGATCATAGAATCCCTACGGTGTGGAAACAGGCCCATTGACCCCACACCAACCCTCTGAGGACATCCCTCCCTCCTACCCCCACCCTGTGACCCTGCATTTCTCACGTTGATCCGCCTGCACCAGGTCTGTTATTGAGATTACTGTAAATGGCCAGACCTTAGCTGCATTGACGATTGATTTTGAATGATTTTGAGGAGCAAGTCCCTAGCTCCCTGAAAGTGGATGAGGTGGTAAAGGAGGCATACAGCATACTTGCCTTCATTGGTTGGGGCACTGAGTATAAAAGTTGGCAAGTCATGTTGAAACCCCTTAAGACTGCAGTCAGGCCACATTTGTGCAGTTCTTGTCATCCTGCTATTGGAAAGATGTGGAGGTTTTGGAAAGGGTGCAGAAGAGGTTTATCAGGATGTTGCCTGGACTGAAGTGTATTAGCTATAAGGAGAGGTTGGACAATCTTGGATTGTTTTCACTAAAGTACCAGAGGCTGAGGGGTCAACTTGATAGAAGTATATAAAGTTATGTGAGACATGCACAAGGTAGAAAATCCGAGTCTCTTTCTCAAGGTGGAAATGTCAAATAATAGGGCCTATAGATTTAAGGGGAGAGGGGGAAAATTTAAAGGTATGTGAGGAAAGATTTTTGTAGACACTGATAGGTGCCAGGACTGTGCTGCCAGGAGAGGTGGCAGGACCAATAGCAAAGTTTAAGAGGAAAGTTGAGACAGACTCAAAAATAGGCTGAGAATAAAGGAATACAGAGCATGTGCAGGCAGATGGGTTAGTTTAGACCAGCATCATAGTTGGGACAGGATTGTGAAGAGTCAGTCACGTTATTGTGGGTATGGAGTCACATATAGACCAGACCAAATAGGGGCAGCAGTTTTCTTCCCGGTGTATTTATTTTTAACCTACAATGGTTACATAATCAGCTGCAGGCACTTAATTCTAGATTTTTATTATTGAATTCAAACTGGACCATCTGAACAGAACAGAATAGAAATTTATTTTCACATGTACTTTTACATAAAAAATACAGTGAAAACTTTTATAAGTTGCCCCACCATAAGACCATAAGACATAGGAGTGGAAGTAAGGCCATTCGGCCCATCAAGTCCACTCCACCATTTAAATCATGGCTGATGGGCATTTCGACTCCACTTCCCTGCACTCTCCCTGTTAGCCCTTGATTCCTTCTGAGATCAAGAATTTGTCGATCTCTGCCTTGAAGGCATCCAACGTCCCGGACTCCACTGCACTCTGCGGCAATGAATTCCACAAGCCAACCACTCCCTGGCTGAAGAAATATCGTCTCATTTCAGTTTTAAATTTACCCCCTCTAATTTTAAGGCTGTGCCCATGGGTCCTAGTCTCCCTGCCTAATGGAAACAACTTCCTAGCATCCACCCCTTCTAAACCATACATTAACTTGTAAGTTTCTATTAGATCTTCCCTCAACCTTCTAAACTCTAATGAATACAATGCCAGGATCCTTAGCCATTCATCATACGTTAAACCTACCATTCTAGGGATCATCTGTGTGAATCTCCACTGGACACGCTCCAGGGCTAGTATGTCCTTCCTGAGATGTTAGAAATAAAAGTTAGAAGTCATACATAATAACAAAGAAAAGTACAGTTGAGACAAAGTTCATCACAGTTCAGTTAATGGCTCCTTCCAATCACTACAGTAGTCTAGTGATAATACCACTAGGTCATCACCTCCCAAGGGTTCTGCTTGAATGCTGATTCTGAGTCATCGAAGAATTGCAATTGATGCAAACCCATAAAGCATTATATGATGTGAATGCCTGGGAAATCTGTAAGGTGTCTGATCCAAAGCCATGTCATGTGGTGAGGTCTTTGAGCCATGCAAGTCATTGAGAAGTTATCAGAGGTACATGTTCAACTAGTTGCATCGAAAAGTGAGTGAGCTGATGGTGTGTTGTAGGCCGTTTTGTGTTTTACATGTGACCCTGGCAATTAGTTATGAGGCAGTACCTCTGTGGTCCAATGAAGTTGACTAGCTCAGTTGGCTGGACAGCTGGCGTGTAAGGCAGAGTGATCAATTCCTGCACTGAGGTTACCGTGATGGTCTATTAAGACTTTGGCAATTTTATCTTACCTGATAAAGTTACAGTAGCTTGGACAATAAATGCTGGCCAGCCAGTGATGCGCACATCCCATGAGTGAATGAATAAAAAAATGACAGACATTGATTGCATGTGAGACATCTGGTGGAGATGTCTGGAGTCTAATGTGGAGTGTGACAGTCGTCTGCAGTGGCTTGTTTGAAATGCTAACTCACACTCAGAGGGACAAGAAGCATTGAATGGCCAGTGGTGTATACACTGGGGGAGTGCCCTTCTTACAGCCCTAGAGCCACGTACTCTTGGGCTGCCCATGCTTGCAGACCCCAAAGCTGCCTCTGTACATGCTGCCTTTGTCACATGGGGTGACCTCTTGTTGCTTCCCATCTCTCCATAACAGCCTGAAGATGAGCCTCTAGGGAGGTGTTGCTAAAGTATGACACCACTTTTTTCTGGATCTCTATTATCTCCAGCGGTGGGGACGATGGATGGGGACATTGTTGATGAGCAGAAATTGAGTGGTGTATCTTATACAAAGTGATGTGCTGTTTGTGCTTTTAATTATGTTGCCAGGAAATTGGAGCCCAAAAAATCCTAGCAGAAATTCCTGTTTGGCTGTTAACTGTGCACATATGTGCAGTGAGCTGAGAGAGTATTACTATGCTAGTCTAAAGCAATCTGGTCCCAAGAGGAAGTATCTCCTAGTTTTAAGCTCGCCTCCATTTTGTCTACAGTGCAGCCTGACCTGCTCAATGTTTCTGGCAATTTCTGTTTCTATTTCAGATTTGAGCTTACATAATTAGAAGTTGCTTGAAATGATAATTTGAGCTTACATGATTAGAAGTTGCTTGAAATGATAATTTCTTTCTCATTTCTCTCGTTCTACTGATAGGCTGCCAGTGTGACATTGGTGGTTCAACTAATCTAACGTGCAACATGTTGTCAGGGACCTGCCAGTGCAGACCAAATGTGGAGGGACGTACCTGCAACCAGTAAGACTCCCAAGCATTGTACTCTATATCTGTACACCATTTTTTATTGGTGGGAATGACATATGAGAAATGCAGACCTGTTTTCACGTTGCTCGCCTTCACTTTGTCATTAACCTCCATAAGGTCTAGCTCGCAATGATTGTGAAAATTAGGTAAGCTTTTTTAAGAAGAAACAGAGCCCGTAATGCAGTCTCAAAACCAAAACTTTTACAGGGCATTTTCCCAGTGCTTGCTGTTACTTTACAATATGCATCTTAATTGCATGATTTGTCTCAGACAGAAACAGCTGTGCCTCCTCAATAGCTCACACTTCTAAATGCTAATGTAAAAATGGACATTACCGTAGTGGTAGTGTCCCTGCTTCTGAGCCAGGAGGCCAGATTTCATGTTGCACCTGCTCCAGAAGTGTGTAATGATATCTCTGAACAGGTTGATTAGAAAGTATCTTTTGTAGGTCAAAGACTGATTAAACTGGTGCAGTTATTTTCAATAAACATGTTTGGAAATGTTTCACAAATCTCTGCGACAGTTGGTACTTGAACCTGGACCATCTGGCCTAGAGGTAGAGGTGCTACCACTGCTCTCAAGAGCCCAACCTAAACTGTTGTATCAGTAAAGAAAGCTTTCCTAGTGTTTGGAACACTGTGGTGAGTAATGATACATTCTATACAAGCTGATATAAAAACCAAGGAGGGTAGCACATAATTGTCGCTTCCAGGGCAAATGTCAGAGATCATGCAGTGAAGCTTCAGACTGGCAACGCTTGCCACATATTACTGCATACTTTTAAAGATCACACAAATGCCAATGAATTTTGTGATATCTACTGAGTAACAAATTGTTCTGGGAACGGCTCATGTTAAGATAAGGCCAGAATTGGACTTCATGGATGACAAAGGGACAGGTAGATAGTTAATAAGGTGGTTTGGTAAAATTCAGTGAGAAAATGTGCTATACCTCGCAGTGGAAAACCCTGAAAAAACTTGATGTAACTTGGATTTAACTAAAATGTAAGATTCAGCCCTATAGCATTATGTGGTCTTTTTATGTCCTCATAACAATTTACTTTCCTACCTATTTTAGTGTTATCTGCAAATTTGGAAACAAAATCTTCCATCCTTTGATCCATGTTCCATCTTGAGGCCCCAGCACTGATCCCTGCAACACACCACTCACTAGATCTTCCCAAACTGAGAAAGAACCATTTATATCTACACTGTTTCCTGATAATTGGCCAATCTTCTATCCATGCCGATATGTGCCCGCTACACGATGAGCTGTTGTTTTATGCAACATAACATGTCACCTTATCAAATGGCTTCTGGATATCTAAATATAGTACATCCACCAGTTCCCCATTGTCCACAACACCTGTTACTTCCTCAAAGAATTCAAATATTTTGATCAAACATGATTTCCCTTTGACAAAACCATTTTAACTCTGCCTGATTACATTGAACTTGTCCAAGTGCCCTCCTATAACATCTTAAATAGCGTTTCTGACATTTTTCCTGTGACAGATATGAAATTAATTGATATGTAGTTTTGTGCTTCCTATCTCTGTCCATTTTTGGCTAAAGGAGTTACATTCTCTACTTTCCAGTCTAATGGGACCATCTCTGAATCAAGTGAACATTGAAAAACTAAAACCAATGCATCAACTATCTCACTGGTACTTCTTTTCAGACCCTAGGATGACCACCATCAGGACCTGGGCACTTGACAGCCCTCAGCTTCAACAATTTACTTAGTATCGCTCCTTTCATGATTATGATTTTCCTGAGTTCATCTCTCCCAACCATCCTTTTTCTGATGTATTGCTGTCTTTGCGTTATTGCTTGCCTCCTCAATAGTGAAGACTGATGCAAAGTACCCATTCAATTCATCTGCCATTTTATTATTTTCCATTGTCATTCTTCAGTCCCAGTGCTAACAATGTTGGCATTGTTATATGCTGCGTCCCTTTGGCCCTAGCCCACAAACCCCTCCCACCTCTGCCTGGACCCATGGCAATCTGAGCAACAGGCACTCTCAGCTATACACTCAACAACACAGTGTGGAGCTGCACAAACACAGGAGTTCCAGCAGCATCATAGGAACAGGAAAATCGACATTTTGGGTTGACACCCTTCATCAGAACATGTCAGAAAACCTCTAAGCTATGCAGCATTGCAGCTGCTCAGAGGTCCTGTTGATGGACCTCAGAGATCAATGCAGTGAAAATAATTAGGGGAGATGTAAAGTTTGAGGCTTCAATGGGTGTGATAATGAGTGTGCACCCACTGCTTCCCTGGTCATGCTGTCATTTCCGTGAAGAGCTGCTGTCCTGTGACTTGTTTAAAATTCCTGTTCCCCTGGCCTTTGTTGTACCTGAAGTAATCCCTGCATTTCACCACTGATTACACTTCATTTCGCTGCAAAGTGCTTTTGGGCGTGCTGCAGTTGTGAAAGTTGCTAGATAATTGCATGTTCTTTCCTTATGGAGCAATATTACTCAGTTCAATGTAATTTTTACATGACTACACCATTTGCACTGAGACTAAATATGTCTAACCTGCACTTGAAGGCCTCGCCGCAACCACTATTTCCCAGACCTTCACCACTTGAAGTATGAAATTGAAGATGGCACCACACCCGATGGAAGAGCTGTTCGGTTTGGATTTGATCCACAGGAGTTCCTGAACTTCAGCTGGAGAGGCTATGCACAAATGTCACCTGTGCAAGTATGTGATCAAAGGTTCTGATGAAATGCATGTCTGGTGGCAGGTATCTAACCTTCTCAAATCTGTTGGAATTGGTTCAGAATCTTTTTGATACCATTTTGTATGTCATTTTGCAATCTTTGCTTTTTTTTTGCCCATTTAAAGAAATTAAACAGTCATTGAGGACGATAATTGGCCACTTCAGGACCTCAAATGGAGCAAGAGTGCTGCAGGGTTCAGCCCAAAAAGATAATTATAAACATACCTTTCTAACATTTAATAAATAAAACCTGTTGTAATTCATAAAATTTAAAAGATAATTTAAGAAAATGATGGACTAAATGTTCTAAATATGAGGTAACTTAGGGATGTATTCTGTTGGTATCCAGCATGTGGCTTGATGGTAGATTTATTAATGGGATTAATGGGATGTGTGGATTTAATTTTCATGACAATCACAAAGTTCAGTTTTGTAGGAGTGTAACTGGCCCAGTTTTCATGAAGCTCCACAAATATACAAAATCAAACACAATGACATCCTGTTATATCTCAGAATTGCTTACGGAAATCTGTGACTTTTTTTTGTTCATGGGATGAGGGCGTCACTGGCTGGGCCAGTGTTTATTGCCTATCCCAAATAGCCCACAGAGCAGTTTAAGAGACAACCACATTGCTGTGGGCCTGGAGTCACATGTAGGCCAGACCAAGTAAGGATGGCAGTTTCCTTTCCTAAAGGGCATTAGTGAACCAAATGGGTTTTTCTGACAATGGTTTCACAGTCATCAATAGACTTTTAACTCCAGGTCTTTCTATTATTAGATTCATATTCAGCCATCTGCCATGCTGGGATTTGAACCTGGTCCCCAGGACATTAGCTAGGTCTCTGGATTAATAGACTAGTGATAAAAACACTGGACCATCAGCTCCACTAAATCTGATCTATAACTTTCTAAAGAGTGAATTGGAGATTGACCCTGTTTGGGCCATAAAGCAGTGTTTATTTAGTGTTACGTTAGTACAGGTAGTTACTCCTTTTTCCCACAACAAATTGTTTTTTTTGAATTATAAAGGGCAGGATTTTTCTGATTACATTGCTCCCCAGCCTACCACCTGAGAAAAGTTGGTGAGGGTCATGTTCCTGCAGATCACAGCGGCCCCCACAGCCATCTCACACTCCGAGGAGACAGAACAGCCAGCCCTCTCTCAGATTGTACTTTCTTGGCTGCGAACAATGCTGGCCATTCTGATTGATTGGCAGCTTTGCCATCCCAGCAACACAAGGGGCGTGGCCAAATCCGGTGCTATAGGATGTTCCCAGATTCTAAATTCTAATGCCTGGAGCCAAAAATATGGGGAGGGAAGGACAGTGGGGGATTGGGGAGGGCGTGGGGGAGGGAAAACTTGATAAAAGAGTAATTGCCACCAAGGAAGCAGATCCTGGGATCTGGTACTCAATATCGGAGCTGTAAAGAAAACACCACTCTGTCATTCTGCCAGGGGCACCATTAGGGTGATGTGCCAAGCTGCCTCCTTGCCCTTGAACTCCTCTCATCAGTCTCAAATTAAGGACAATAATTGAACATAAGAACTAGGAGCAGGAGTAGGCCATCCGGCCCCTCGAGCCTGGTACACCATTCAATAAGATCACGGCTGTTCTTTTTGTGGACTCAGCTTCATTTACCTGCCAACTCACCATAAGCCGTAATTCCTTTACTGTTCAATAATCTATCTTCGCCTTAAAATCATTCAATGAGGTAGCATCAACTGCTTTACCAGGCAGAGAATTCCACAGATTCACAACACTTTGGGTGAAGAAGTTCCTCCTCAACTCAGTCCTGAACCTGCCCCCCCCCACCTTATTTTGAGGCTATGCCCCATCGTTCTAGTTTCACTCGACAGTGGAAATACTTTAAGATCTCAATTGGAGCGAGAGTGATCAAGGGAGCACAAGGATTCACATAACTCCTGTAAGATTGCAGACCGGTCAGGGCAGGTGGGAGAGTAGCAGGAAGACAATCTACGGAAATTTTATCCACCTGTCCACCTACAAACCTGCCGGTGGAGTCTGTGAAATTTTGCCCATACTTCTTTTTGTGATGTTGGTTTTGGAGACTTTTGTTATAAAACCTTATAATTGTTCCAAATAATTCGGCTATTTGCCTCAATTTATTCTCAGATATGGAGCAGACTTACTGTTAATGCTGCTGACTGCCCTTTTTCTCTTTTGCTTTCTGTTTGCTTTCATCGTAAGATGGATGGGATTTAAGGTAGTGAAGTATTTCTACAACTGTACAGGTCCTTGATAAGTCTGTACTTAGGGTCTGCTATAAGGAAGTCTAAAGTTATGGGGAATAGACAGGAAAGTGAAGTCGAGACTAAGATCATCTCAACCGTGATCTTAGTGAATGACATTGCAGACTGGAGGGCCTTGTTGCTCACTTGCTGTTCATGTTTCATTTACTCCTATGTTCCCTTTACCTTCCTGTGTCTTACTTTATAAGACTGTTTCTCCAATATTAGGGTTCCTCCCTAATGTGTCAGTTGGAAATAATTGCTTGAGAGTTACGATACAGACATCTTTGGGTTGAATTTCCATGGGAGTTCTTCCAACTTCTTAACTTTCTTAGGTCCTCCTCCAGAGTTAAGATGAATAAACATTGGGATAGAGAAAGACAAAGAGGCAATTTAGCACATTGTGCTTGTTTCACCATTCACTTTATGGGTACCGTCTATCTTAATTCCAACTACCCTCCTTGATTCCATAGCCCTCAATACCCTTAACTGACAAGTAACCATAAATCTCATGTTAGAGTTGATTCCCAAACACAGCAGCTTTTTGGGTGAGAGTGTTCCAGATTTCCACTATCCTTTGTGTCCGGAAGTTCTTCTCATTTCGCCTGAGTTTAATTTTATGGATCTCCCCTGACTGGAGGAAATGATTTCACTCTATCTAACCTATTAACACTTTTAATTGTTTTCAACACTTCAACCTGATTACATAGGAACAGGAGTAGCCTATTCAGGCCCTCGATTTTGTTCCACCATTCAATGAGATCATGTCTTTTGTCCATATGTCTTAATGCCTTTGTTTAACAAGAAATTATCTGAGATTTAAAGTTAAAAACTTATCTATTATCAACTGCCACTTGTGAAGGAGAGTTCCAAACATTTATCAACCTTAGTGTATGAAAGTGCTTTCTAACATCTTTCCTGAATGGTCTGGCCCTAATTTTTTCGACAATGCCCCTAGTTCTAGCATTCCCAATCAGTGAAAATAGTTTACCTTTATCTGCCCTGTGGCTTCGTGTTACTGTCTTGAAGACTTTGATCTAGATCACTGCTTAGCCTTCTCTTAATTTGTATAATCTCGCCTCTTAACTTAATCCCTGAAATCCAGGTGTCATTCTTATATTCCTCCTAAGGCTAATGTATCCTTCCTAAGATGTGGTGCCCAGATCTGTTCAAAGTACTGCAAGTGGCATCTAACCGGGTTTTCTAAAGCTGCAGCTTAACTTCTCTGTCCTTATACTCCTGTCCTCAAGATATAAAGACTAGCATTGCATTAGCTTTCTTGATTATTTTCTGCATCAGTTTTCGGCATTATAATGATCTATGCACTTGAACCCCCAAAGTCTTTTTAGACATGCACTGTATTTAACTTCATGCCATCTAGAAAGTATCCTTCCTCAGTCCAAAATGGATAACCCCACACTTGCTTACATTGAACTCCCTCTGCAACGGTTTTGCCCAATCTCTTAGTCTATCAGTATACCTTTGTAATGTTATGCTGTCATTTACACAGCCTACAATGCCACGAACTTTGTCATCAGCAAATTTTGATACTTTAGGGAATACAAGACTACCATAACCTGTCCTTATGATTTAATCTTTTAAGTTCAACAGAAGATGGAAATTTGCCAGTGTCAGTTTGTTTCATTTTTCTGCTGAACAGTCAGTACCAAAATAAGCACCCTGAAATAAGATATATTGAATATTCACACCAGATTCCACAAGAAAATAGTAATGATTCTTATAAATAAGGCATATTTAAATGGTACATTATGTGAGTTCAACCTTTCACACTGTAATGAGTTCACTGCTTGAAAGATAAAGTGGAGTAGTCCTGTGTAATATTATAATATAACCATTGACGGTGCTTTTTATTTTTTTCTGCTAGATATCTCTACTGCTAACTTGCTGTAGTTTCGGGTTACTGGTTCAAACACCATTGCTTGCTTTATGGCATGCAAGTGCTGCTTGGGGTGATCCTTCTACTATTGGTGGTGTTTGCATTTTCCTTTATGCTCCTTTGACTGCGTTTTTCTTCCCAGCCAGAGGTGGTCATGTCTATCACTGTGACTTCTCCTAATCTGTTTCGCATAATCTTCCGGTACAAGAACCGTACCCCAAAGCCTGTTAGAGGAAGGATCTCAATCACTGAGGAAGTAAATGTTGATTCTTGCTGTAACTGTAAGTGGCTTTCATTTCTGCACCTCGTTTGTGCACCATCTTTCCAAAAAACTACCATAACAACTTCCTACCCTTATTTATTTAAATGAGGTGACTCTCTTTGACCTTGAAGCATCTCCTGGTTTTCATTCTGCATGAGCTTCGTTGACAAGCACTGCTGCTAACTCTGCTTCTCGATCACCCTACCAGTCATGTGTTCATTAACTTCACTTTTACAGAATAACGTGAGGGTAACAGTGCATGTGGAGAATAGAAACCTCAATTTGTTCCGCATCGCCTTCAGATATATTAACCCTGGATTCACTACTGTGTACGGCCATGTAGCAATTTACCAAGCACAATCAAGCACAGGTAAGGCTGAGCAGTGTAGAGGGTCAAAAAACTTGTCTAGCCTGAATTCATCCGACGGTAAGTAAAATATTTTTAAAATCCTTTTGTGTTTTGCCTAATACAGTGAGTACTACATCTGCATGGGTAACACATAGGGTTGCCAGCTCTGTTGGATGTATTCCTGGAGGTTGTGTTGTATGATGTCCTGCTTCCAACTATACTGCCCACTCCTCCTACCTCTCCTACTGGTGGCTGAATATATCAATCCTCACAGGCACTGCCTTCCCACAGCCATGAGGGAAGAGGATAGGCTCGTTCTTACCTGACTGGACTGGGTGATTCTTGAATGTCACACAGCCTTTTCTCCCATCTCAAATATTTTTCTAACCAGAAGCAAATGTTTGCAAAGAAATTCCTTTAATGACATTCAGTCTGTCACTCAGCTTCTTTCTTGGCAGCCTCTGCCTTCCTGCCGTTGTCTGTTTGGCTCTCTGCCTCTATGGCTTACTTGGGCCTGAATTTTCACAGAAGTGGAGAGGGTCCACAGCTTCAATAAACGGCTTGGAAGCCTGATTCCAAAAGTATCAATCCTCAACCTTGTATCCACCATTTTCTCTGGGATGTGGGCATTTGTAAAAATGCAACTGCATTTAAACAGATCCAATTTTCATTGGTGGTAGATCCAAAATATGACAAAAGGTCTTCAAACCCTCCAGGAGACAGTCTACACTTACCGAATCTCTTTGGAGAGTTAGATATTTGTTTGACTAGGTACAGAAGTAAGGTGTCCTTTTGGAGAACTAACTTGATCTTTAGAAGAGGAGAACTGTTTGAATAGTTAAAATTATGAACATATAATGAATGCGTAGACCTCAACTGTCAAACCATTAAGACATTTAAACCCACTTGCAACTGTCAATCTGTCAGTGCACTGAAATATACTACCCTTTCAATTAATAGTACAATCTGTAGTTTAAAAATAATCAGTCTTTGCTACTTCAATTTGTTGTCTGAGGGATATTATTATAAGCTTAGCACTGTGAGACTAATTTCACAAACTATCATTAACTCAGTGGATACCTGTCATTCCATTGTCTGATAGTTTCAAATTATTAGAAAGACTTTGATGTGGGCATTTTAATATTTGTTTTATAAGGCATTAAATAATTGAATGCATTTCAATATAGTGAATAGGTTTTTAATCAATTAAATCTTTTTAAAAATAATAAAGTCAGTAATAGAAATTAGAAATTTATATTATTTCATCTCAGTAAGTGTCCTGAGGTCTCTTATGAATATGAAGTGCAGGGGTGTTGGGTGGAAGGGACAGGAGACATGGATTGTAATGAGAAGGAGCTAGGTTGGCAAAGGAATGATAAAAGACCATTGGAACTCAACACAGAGGCATATAGGTTTACATTAAGAGCATAGAGGGGCAGGAGTTTAGTGGTTTGGCGCAAACGTCACATAAGGAGTATGTAGGGTACTGAGGGGTGTTAGGAGTGTGAGAAGTGAGTGTTAAAGTGTTTTCTTTTTAATTAGTTATTTTTCTTGTGAGTCCCAGAGTGTCAAGTCCAGCCTTTCACAGAACTTGCCCTGCACCCAGCTGCCCTGGTGGCTGTATTTTCACTGTGTTCGAGGACAGCAGGTCCAGCTCCTATTAGTAGTTGAAATAACAAGGTGTAGAGCTGGATGAACACAGCAGGCCAAGTAGCATCAGAGGAGCAGGAAGGCTGACATTTCAGGCTTAGACCTTTCTTCAGAAAAAAAGTAGTATTAGTAGTCACCCTGGACTGAAAATCAGATCATTTGAGGTACTTCCTCCTAAGTCAGATTTGGGAGTTGTGAATTTTCTCAACTGTATGTTTTTGAATCAAGAGTGAAAATTCAGGCAGTCATCTCCCATCACCGCCAAAACAATGTGACAGTGTCCAGGAGACAATTGCTTGTTGTCAGAGCCTCCAGTACTATCCAAAAGGTTGGCAATCTGAGTATCAAAATAAATTATTGTGACTTCAGCCCATGCCTTGGCTGCAGTTGTGCTCAAGCATTAACTGTTCACGTAGCTTCCACCTTTAGCTAACAATTGTATTGACATGGAATTGCTATAAACGTGACATTACAGAAACATTTACACTCATTTGCTGATAGACTGTTCTTTCTAAAGTTTCTGCAATGTTTGTCTGCTGATTTTGCAACGAGAAATCTCATGGAAAACAATTGTGAATTCTCTGGTAATAGCTTGTACCTTTATCTGTTAATTGGCTGGGATGGAGGTTTAAATGTATGATTGTTTTTTGTAAGGTTCCAATATCGTGGATCAAACACTTTATGCTAACTTTGAACTTTTAGTCTTTTCTCTATTTTTAAATCATTCATTGGATGTAGTATCAAAGGTAAAAGTAAAGTTGCTATTGTAGCAGGCCAAAGGCTGCTTTGTCAGTAGAAAGACAGAGGGGGGGCGGGGGAAGGGTTGGGGGGGTGGGAGGGAGAGAGACAGACAGAGAGAGAGAGAGAGAGAGAGAGACAGACAGACAGACAGACAGACAGAGAGAGAGAGAGACAGACAGAGAGAGAGAGAGACAGAGAGAGAGAGACAGACAGACAGACGGAGAGCAAGAGAGAGGTGGTGAGATAGTGAGAGAGAGAGAGCGAGAGAGAGAGAGATGACTGGTGGTGAGTTTGACCTGAGAGTCACCACACCTCAGGCAAGGGGAGAGTTTGAGAAAGTTGGACTTTCCTGGTAACCTAAACGAGTATGGAACTGAACCTCTGCTGTTGGCATCACTTTGCATAGAAAACCAGCTGGCAAGCCAACTGAACTAACCAACCCACAATAGGATCATTGGCAAGGCCTGTGTCTATTGCTCATTTTGAATTGTCTTCAATAAGGTGGTGGTGTGTCACATTCTTGAATACAACTTAGTGTTTTCTAGAGGGAAGAGGGAAATCGAGGGTCGCTCACACTACTGTGGGTCTGGAGTCACATGTGGGCCAGAACGGGTAAGGAATGTAGATTTGCTTCCCTGAAGGAAGGGTGAGAGACTTGAGTTTCACACTAGTGTTTTGGATTAAGCAAAGGTAATTACGTAGGCGTGAGGACAGATTTGGCCTGGGTGGACTGGGCAGGAAGACTGAAAGGTAGGATATTAATGAGCAGTGGCAGATATTAGATCCTCCCAACAATTTAACCACCTTGACATTTAATGGCATTACCATCACTGAATCCCACAGTATCAACATCCTGGGAGTTACCACTAATCAGAAACTGAACCAGACTCACTATATAATTATAGTGACTATATAAGTAGGTCAGAAGCTAGGAATACTGTGGTGAGTAACTCACTTCCTGACTCCCCAGAGCCAGTCCACCATCTACAAGGCAAAGTCAGGAGTGTGATGGAATTCTCCCCCCTTGTCTGGATAAATGTAACCCAAACAACATTTGAGAAGCTTGACACCATCCAAGACAAAGCAGCCCACTTGATTGGTATCACATCCATGAACATACATTCCATTTACCATCGACACTCAATAGCAGCAGTGTGTATTATCTATAAGATGCACTGCATAAATTCACCAAAGATTCTTAGACAATACCTTCCAAACCCATGCCCACTTCCATCTAAAATGAGAAAGACAGCAGGTACATCAGTACACCACCGCATGCAAATTTCCCTCCAAGCCACTTACCCATCCTGACTTGGAAATATATCGCTGTTATTTCAGTGTTGCTAGTTCAAAGTTCTGGAATTCTCTCCCTTATGGCAATAGAAGTCTACTTGCACCAAATGGATTGCAGCCATATACAAGAAAACAGCTTACCACCACCTTCTCAAGGGCAACTAGGGACAAGCAACAAATGCTGGCCAGCCAGTGATGCCCATATCCCACAAGTGAATAAACAAAAAGGATCTTTTTTCTGAGATAACAAGGTGCAGAGCTGGATGAACACTGCAAGCCAAGCAGCATCAGAGGAGCAGGAAGGCTGACATTTCAGGCCTAGACCCTTTTTCAGAAATAAATAGCTTCAAAGCTTCTAGGCCCGAAATGTCAGCCTTTCTGCTCCTCTGATGCTGCTCGGCCTGCTGTGTTCATCCAGCTCTGCACCTTGTTATCTCATATTCTCCAGCATCTGCAGTTCCTGTGATCTCTGGATCTTTTTTTCTGTTCAGCAATATATACCTAGTGGGGTATATCCCTTAGTTCATTCCTTAGGCCTCAGTGATATATAATCCATATTGCTGACTAGGTAGTAGGGACAGAAAGTACTTCAGTCAAATTTGCAGTAACAGTAAAATAGATAGGAAAGTAAATTGCAATGAAAAAATAAGCAATATACAAATGGGTATGGATAGATTAGGCGTTTGGGTCAAAATCTGGAAGATGGAGGTTAACATAATAAGTATGAGGCTATCCAAATTGGCCAGAAGAATTAAAAGGCAATTTATTATGTAAATGGGGAGAAATTTCGGAATGTCCTGGTGCAGAGGGATCTGGGAGTCTTCGTGAATGTATCACAGAAAACTTGCAGGTAATATGGAAGACAAATCAAATTTTGACATTTATTGCTAGAGGAGTTGAGTATAGAAATAAGGAAGTATGCTACAACTGTACAAGGCATTAATGAGACCACGCCTGGATTATTACATACAGGTTTGGACCCCTTTATTGAGGAGGGGTATAGTTTCATTGGAGGCAGTTGAGAGATGGTTTCCTTGATCAATTCCAGATATGAGGGGTTTGCCTTTTGAAGTTTAGGCCTCTGGAGTTTAGAATATTGAGAGACAATGTCATTGAGCCAGATGAGATGTTAAAAGGGATTGACAAAGCAGGTATAGAGAGGATGTTACCTCATGTGGGCCTATTTAGAATGAGAGATCATTGTTTTACAAAAATCTATGATTTTAAAACATAGATGAGGACGAACTATTTGTCTCAAAGGGTTGTGAATCTGTGGAATTCAGTCCCTCAGAGTGTAGTGGATGCTGGGCCATTGAGTAAATTTGAAGAGGAGATAGACTTTTAAGTAGTAACAGGTTGAAAGGTTATGGGGAGTGTGCAAGAATACAAATTTGAGGCTGAACTGTGATCAGTCATGAAACAAAAAAACCAAAGAACTGTGAATTCTAAAATTCAGAAATCGTTGGAAAAACTCAACAGTTCTGGCAGCATCTTTGGAGAGAAATTAGAGTTAAGGTTTCAAATCCAGTGACCCTTCTTCTGAGGATCAGAAGAAGGGTCACTGAATCCAAAATGTTAACTGATTTCTGCCCACAGATGCTACCAGAACTGTCGATTTTTCCAGCAATTTCTGATTTTGTTGCAATCAGTTATGAATGTATCAAATGGTGAGTAGACTTGAGAGTCTGAATTGCCAAATCTTGCTCCTTGTTCTAAAGATCTTAAGTTCTTCTAAGAACATTGGAGAAAGAATTGTTAAATAGCACACTTCTGCTCCTATGTCTTATGGTCTTATGAATTTGAGGACTTCTAACCACAATGTGATAGCTTCGTGGACATGGTGAAGCTGGCTTTTAAAGTCAAATTCTGTTCAATTCAAAGTCTTACTGATCAGGTGCTTACACTCAAGAAGGCAGGAGTGGCTGAAGTCATGCTGCCAACTACCAGTGCAGATCTAAGGTGGGAACAGAGATAAGGCAGACCCAGCAAGTTAGAACATTAGCCTCATTCTGTGGATGATTGTTATAAGGATATTACTTAGCAGAGGACAACAACTGAAGATAACTAACAAGGGAAATAGAAGCGTTTCTTTGCACAGTAAATTGTGGTCAGGAATATACCACCTGAAAGAGTGGTGGAAACTGATTCAATAGTTACCTTCAAATGTGGAATTGGACATGTACCTAAAAAGGAAAAAAAAAATGCAGTGTTGTGGGGAAGGAGCAGGGACTCAACTAGGTAATTCTTTCAAAAAGACTTCACAGGCACAATTGTTCAAATGGCCGTTCAGTATTGTGTGGTTCCATGTCGACCTTTTTAGATGAAAACAAATCAGGAATACTTTAACTGACATGATATTTTCAAGACAAGGAGCTACAAGTGAATTTATTAATATGTTGAATGCCCAAATACTTCAGAGTAAATGCTGCAATTATCTGTTTTGACTGCACCAATGGTAATCCAGAATTTTCCAATGATCCGTTTATTTACCTTATTCCTAGTGTTACCCCAAGCAAAAGAAATTATTTTTGCTCGAAGTAAAGAGCCATCTTTTGTTACGGTTGCAAGGAGTAACTATGGTGACCCTTTCCCGCTCACACCCGGGACTTGGACTGTCAACATCGAAGTAGAAGGAGTACTTCTGGTGAGAATGATATGCATTATAATAGAGTGTGGGGAAAATTCTTGTTTGTAGCTTGAACATCTGTTCGGGTGAAAGTAAACTTTGTAGTTCGATTCAGTTGTTGAGGCGATTGTCTAATCCATCAATGTATTTTTAAATCTGCACACTAGGATTATTTGATTCTGCTGCCCAGTGATTATTATGAAGCTCCGATTCTGCAGTTACAAGTGACTGATCCCTGCACTTACACAGCAAATCCTGAACAAGTGGGGAAAAAGTAAGCAAACCACAGATACTAAATTTCTCTAGATTTTAGGGTTGAGGATGTACTTACCACATGCTTGCTGGCCTACATTGTCTTCAAAATAATATTTAAATTTAAATATTTTCATCTTTGCTTTCAAATCCCTCCATACTCTTGCACCCTCACTATCAATGTAGTCTCCTTCAATCCCTGAACATCTCCAGTTTTAATCACTGCTCCATTGGTGACCATAGCTTCAACTTTCCTGGCCTCAAGATCTGGAACCCACCACTCTCTGTCTTTATGACTGTCTTTAAAATCTATTTCTTTAGGTAAACTGTTCTGTTATCTCCGTATGTGGTATGGTTTCAACTTCTTTTGATATTGGTCCTGAAAAGCTGCTTGTGTACTGTAAGTGCATCTAAATACAAGTTGTTGCCTTTTCTTAACTAAAATTTAGTTGAGGTTTAGTTTTTTTTTTGCAATTTTTGAGTTAAAACTAATTAACCAAAACAAGGAAACTATTTACAATAAGACCATAAGAAACAGGAACAGGGATAGGCCATTTGGCCCTTCGAGCCTGATCTGCTATTCGATAGGATCATAGCTGATTGCAACCTTTCCTCATAAGACAATCACTACATACCGGGGATCATTCCAGTGAACCTTCTCTGAACTGCATCCAATAGACAAGGGGACAAAATCTGTTTGCAGTTCTCCAGATGTGGTCTCACTTGTACAGTTGCAGTAAGACTTCCCTGCTCTTATACCCCCTTGAAATAAGGGCTAACGTTTCATTCGTCTTCCTGAAGACCTGCTGCACCTGTACCTCAAGTCCCATTGTGTATTTCTCCATTTAAAATAATGCTCTGCTCTTTTGTTCCCCCTTCCAGAATGGACAACTTCATATTTTCCTACATTATACTCCATTTACCAACCTTTTGTCCATTTACTTAACTTAATGATGCCTCTTTGTAAACTGTTCATAAACCTCTCGCAACTTCCCTTTCCACCTATTTTTGTGTCATCTGCAAATCTGGCTACAGTACATTCGCATCTCTCTCTCCAGGTCATTAATATATATGTATTATAAACAGTTGCGGTCCTAGCACTGATCCCTGAAGGATCCCACTGGTTACGGGTCGCCAACCTGAGAAACAACCCCTTATCCACACTCACTCTTTCCTACAAATTAGACATAATGCTTGTTAATTTGAGCTGGAATTATAAATTTAAGTGCTGGGCCAGAATTGATAACATAATCTGTGATCTGTAGTTAGCTAGTCTTTCTTTTGCTCTCTCTCCAACATTGTAATTACATTCGGTTACACCTTGGCAATTTGTCATAATTGCTACATAATTTTCATATTGAAAGAGGACTGAAAAATTAGAACCAGCACCTCACCTACTTGTATTCTGCCTTCGTTCAATAGTCTAGACTTCATAACAGCAGGATATCAACATTATGCTCCACTGGTTTTTCAGATTCTTTTCCATACAGCTAACGTAAGGACTAATGAGCCTCACTGACGCCCTGGCATTGGCTGTGTATCCTGTGTCAGCCACCTGGCTTAATCAAGGGAGAATTTGCCACCACAAGGAGTCATCAACATTGATTCTAGACCCCATGAACTTCAGGTTAAACATGGATAAGGAAGCCTCCCACTGATTACCACATACTGTCTTCCCGTAGCTGAGGAATTGGTGCTCCTCCATGCTGAACAACACTTGGAGGAAGCACAGAGGGTGGAAACGGCACAGAATGTACTCTGGGTGGACCATTTGAATGTTCACCCTCAGGAGTGGCTCGGCAGCAGTACTACTGATCGAGCTGGTCAGGTCCTAAAGGATATAGCTGCTAGACTGGGTCTGCGGCAGGTAGTGAGGGAACCAACAAGAGAGAAAAACGTACTTGACCATCCTTATCAATCTGCCAGTTGCAGATGCATCTGTCTGTGACAGTATCGGTAAGAGTGACCATCGCACAGTCCTTGTGGAGATGAAGTCTCACCTTCACATTGAAAATAATATCCATTGTGTTTGTGTGACATCTTTCCTAAATGGGACAGACTTTGAACAGATCTAGCAACTCAAGATTGGGCATCCATGAGGCGCTGTGGGCCATCAACAGCAGCAGGATGGTACTCCAGCACAATCTGTAACTGCTTGGCCCACTCAACCATCACCATCAAGCCAGGGGTTCATTGGTTGTTCATTGGAGATTGAAGGAGGGCATGCTAGGAGCAGCACCAGGCTCACCTGAAGATGAGGTGTCAACCTGGTGAAGCTACCAAAAAGACTATTTGCACGCCAAACAGTGAAAGCAGCAAGTGATAGACAGAGGTGAGTGATCCCACAACCAACAGATCTGACATAAGCTCTGCAGTCCTGCCACATTCAGTGGTGAATGGTGATGGACAATTAAACAACTCACTGGAGGAGGAGGCTCCACAAGTATCCCCATCCTCAATGATGGAAGAGCCCAGCACATCAGTACAAAACATAAGGCTGAAGCATTCACAGCAATCTTCAGCCGGAAGTGCCGAGTGGATAATCCATCTCGGCCTCCTCCAGTGGTCCCCAGCATCACCGACACCAGTCTTCAGCCAATTTGATTCACCCCACGTGATATCAAGAGATGGATGGAGACACTGGATACTACAAAGGCTATGGGACCTAACAATATTCTGTCAATAGAACTGAAGACTTGTGCTCCAGAACTTGCCGTTCCCCTAGCCAAGTTGTTCCAGCACAGTCACATTACTTTCGCCTACCCAACAATTTGGAAAATTGCCTAGATATGTCTTGTACACAAAAAAACCCAAAATAAATACAACCCAGCCAATTGCACTTCATCAGTCTACCCTCGACCATCAGTTAACTGATAGAAGGTGTCAGTAACAGCGCTATCAAGCAGCACCTGCTCAGCAATGACCCGCCCAGTGACGCCCAGCTTGGGTTCCCCCAGGGCCACTCAGCTCCTGATCTCATTCCAGCCTTGATTCGAACATGGACAAAAGAGCTGAATTCCAGAGGTGAGGTGAGAGTGACAGGCTTTGACATCAAGGCTGCATTTGATGAGTGTGGCATCGAGAAGCCTGAGCAAAACTGGAATCAGTGGGTATCCAGGTGCACATGCTGTGGTGGTTGGAGTTGCACCTGGCACGTAGGAAGATGGTTGTAATTGTTGGAGTCAGTCATTTCAGCTTCAGGCCATCTCAGCAGGAGTTCTTCAGGATAGTCCTAGGCTCAACTATTTTCAGCAGCTTCATCATTGACACTCCGTCCATCATAAGGTCAGAAGTGGGTAAGTTCACTGATGATTGCACAATGTTCAGCACCTTTGGAAGCTCCTCAGATTTTGATGGAGCCTGTGTTCAAATGCAACAAGATCTGTACAATATCTGCGCTTGGACTGACAAGTGGCAAGTAACATTCACAACACAAAAATGCCCGGCTATAAACATCACCAATAAAAGACAATCTAATTGCTGTTACCATCACAAAAGTCCTCACTGTCAAACTCCTAGGGTTATCATTTACCAGACACTCAATTGGATTCATCCCATAAACATAATGGTAATTAGAATAGGTCAGAGGCTAGCAATGATGTGGTAAGAAACTCATCTCCTGACTCCCCAAAGCCTGTCAATCATATGCAAGGCACAAGTAAGGAGTGTAATGGAATAATCCCATTTGCCTGGATGAGTGTGTCGCCAACAAAACTCAAGAAGCTTCCAGGACAAAGCAGCCCCCATTTGACTGGCACCACGTTCACAAACATTCACCACCGACACTCAGTCCCCGCAGCGTGTACCATCTACCAGATGCACTGCAGAAAATCACCAAAGACCCTCAGGCAGCACCTTCCGAACCCATGACCACTTTCATTCAGAAGGACAAGGGCAGCAGATACATGGGAACACCATTCCCTGCAAGTTCCCCCCTCGGCCAATCACCATCCTGACTTTGGAATATATCACTGTTCCTTCACTGTCACTGGATCAAAATCCTGGAATTCCCTCCCTAATGGCTTTGTGGGTCAACCTACAGCACATGGACTGTGATGGTTCAAGAAGGCAGTTCACCCCCACCTCAAGGGCAACTAGGGACGGATAGTAAATGCTGGCCCAGCCAGCGACGCCCACATTCCTCAAATTATTTTAAAGAAAAACTGATCCAGTCTCTCTTCAGACGTCAGTGACACCATCCTAAAAATCAATCTGGTAAACCTTCGCTGTACTGCCGGTATAACAAGAACACCTTTCCTCAGATAAGGAGATCAGAACTGCATGCTGTATGACAGGAGTCGTTGTAATTGCGTAATCGCAGCAAGGCATTTCATTCCCCAGTACTCGAATCGTCTTGCTAGAAGACCAATATACCATTTGCCTTCTCAAATGCCTGCTGCACCCGCATGCTTACCTGCAGTGCACGGTACATGAGGATACCCAGGTGTCGTTGCAACTTTCTTTGTCTCAATTTATAGCCATTTGGATAACAAGCTGCCTCCTGGATTTTTGCTAACCTCACATTTATCCATACTTTATTGCATCTGTCATGCTAGTCTCCCACCACTTGGAGAAAGAAATGAAGGGGACATTATTAAAAGAATTTGGAGAAAGAACTTATTAGCCTTTTCTAGAGAAAACTATTCCAGGTACTTATGATGTCATCATTCTGTTATCGTACTTGTAAATGTTTTTCCACTGTCCTTAATGACTCTGTATCCTTTCTACAACCAGAGCACTTAGGTCTGGCCCATCTAAGTTTAATTTAACGCCAGTTCTTAAAAAGATTGCATGTGAAAAAGTGGCCTCATTATACTCAAAACATTAACTTTGCTTCTCTCTCCACAGATGCTGCCAGACCTGCTGAGTCTCCAGCACTTTCTGCTTTCATTTCAGATCACCAGCATCTGCAATATTTTGCTTTTAATCACATAAGTTCTGTCATTCAGTTAACTTAATTGTAAATTACCCTCAACAGCTGCTTGTTATACAAATATGTTCCTTTGGATACCTTCCCCTCGGCTGGAGCAGATGATGGCAAGTATACTGTGGATGGCAAACAGCAATCTTCAGTTCAAAGCCCAATCTCCTCCCGTACAAGGACGGCTGTTCTCACTGGCGGACAGGTATCAAAGAATATCTAACAAACTTTATGTTCAGTTCATAGGCTTTGTAAACTATGCACTTAGACATTAATAAATGTATTTTGTCAGTTGCTGAATTGTGCCAAACTAATCTGCTATATACTGTTTAAATAATAAAACAAACAAAACAAAAGCCCAGGAACTCCCACTTGTCCCTTTTGAACTCTATCCTTGCAGGTATGAATCTGGTAGAATTTCATGGATGGTTCCTGGGCAAGTTTTACCGGAGACATTCCCAGCAGGAATCCTGTGTTAAATAGGAGTTATATGCTTACGGGCTCTTGGAAATTAAAATCCAGTTTTCAAAAGAAGCAAGCAGAGATAATAGCTTAGAGTGAACATCACTGGAATGGTCATCGAAAACCCTGGGCTAATGTTCTGGGGATACAGGTTCCAATCTGGAACATTGTCTGGAACAGTCATGAAACCATTGTCAATAAAAACCGAAAGAACTGCGGATGCTGTAAATCAGGAACAAAAACAAAGTTGCTGGAAAAGCTTAGCAGGTCTGGCAGCATCTGTGGAGGAGAAAACAGAGTTAATGTTTTGGTTTCGGTGACCCTTCCTCAGAACTCAGTTCTAAGGAAGGCTCACCAGACCCAAAACGTTAACTCTGTTTTCTCCTCCACAGATGCTGCCAAGCCTACTGAGCTTTTCCAGCAACTTTGCTTTTTGTTTTTGTTCATGAAACCATTGTCAATTATTATAAAAACCCATCTGTTTCACTAATGTCCTTTTGGAAGGGAAATTACCTGACCTGACGTAATGTGGTTAAATGTGTCTCCAGGCTCACAGCAATGGGGTTGCTTCTTAACTGCTATAGGGAGGGCAAAGAAATGGTGGCCTAGTCAAGAATACCCAGTTCCCTAGACAAATATAAAAAAGTCTGTCTGCAAGTTTTAGCTGACAGGCCTGGATAGCTCATGTATCCTTTTCACGCAATTCTAAATAACTACTTCCATTCAAATACTGACATAGACAGGTGACAAGAGGGACAAATATAACATAAGCACAACTATAATGTGTTGGTGAGGATGAAACATTACATGATTCATGAAGTGCAAGTCAGCAGTGGGAGTACGTGAGAAGGATTCAGTTTTTCTGTGGATACCGTGGGAAAGCAAATCCTGTGTTTCATGATCTCAGGATGTCCTAAAGCACTGCACGACCAAGGAACTAGATGTGAACTGTATAATCTAGTTGCAATGTAGGAAGCACATTCAAAGGAGCTCTCCGGACAGTAATGTTGTAATGAGTAGTTAATCAGAGAGAAAACTTTTATCACTCTTCTTCAAAATAATGACATGACATATTTATCTGAGAGCAAACAGAGTTTAAAGTCTTATCTGAAAGATAGGAACACAGGGCAGGGACAGGTTAGTCAGCCCCTAAATCTACCCCACCTCAAACCTGCTGCACCATTTCTTTTTTGTATTTTATCAGAAACTTTGCATGAGAATGGTTTTTGTGTTTGCTACACAATCCATTGAATGCCATCAGAATACTGTGTCATTATTATTTTAAAGACCACGGTGAAGTGATTATTGTATTAAATTCAAGAATGATAACACTGATTAACTTTATATGTGTAATGGGTCCTGGTTTATGAATGTCTGACATAATGAACTCTCATACTTACAAACGAGATCCCATATTACTATTAATTTTAAGATAAAGTTAAAATCAGCAGCATCTGCTGGTCTCTCATTAGAGAGGCAAGTGCTAGTCTAATCCAATGATCATCACGCCTCAGGCAAAGAGAGAGGTTAAGAAGTTTGGCTATTGACATCATTCTACGTCACAAACCTCAAACCACCTGTCTAGCCAACTGAGCTAACTGACCCCCAGTTTTACGGATCTAACATGTGAACATTCGCTCGCACTTATGAATGGATATTTTATACCGTATTGTATTCTGATTTGTGTACAAATGGACTTATGAACATACTCAAGAATGGAACCTGTTGGTAATCCAGGGCTCTCCCGTACTGTGTATTTCAGGATTTTTTTCAATCCTCTTTCAACTTTATTTGTGGTAGGATTCAAATTAAAATTTGTTATTTTTTTTCCACACTCTCTGTCAGATTTTCCTCTTTTAAAATTTGTCCCTTATTTACATGTTATATTGTTCTATTGTTTTATCAAAGAGCTGCTAATTTTATTTGCATTGGAAATATTTTTGAAATTGCTTCATGGTTTTCTGAACACATAAGCAGTAGCCCTCAGCAATGGTAAAACTTTGCATTTGTAGAATAATGGTCTGGTTGTTATTCAACTCCTCATTATTCAAAATATTTCTCCCACCTCTAAATATCCTTTCATTTGGCCTTTATTCTTGGAAGTATATGGTGTACCTTAAAGCTGTGGGAAATGAGAAGAGCCCCTATCCAAACTCATTGATGTGTTTAACAGAGCAGAAAAACAGCTGCTGGTGTTTATGATAATAGAATTAAGAGTCATGTCATGGATAAAAGGCATCGGTTATTCATTTCAGTTGGGAGATTTGTTTGTTCTTTACTGTGTTTGCAGCCAAAAAGACAACAACAAAAGCATGTTGATAAATGCTTCTTTAAAGAAATAGAGATGCATTGCCAAAGATGTTATCACCACCGTGATCAGTGGCCCTGTTCTTTTCACTGCACTCTATTACTTCATTCAGATTATTGTGAGGTTTTATCATGGCTGCATGACTCACATAATAGATGAGGAAGACACTGACTGATAGTATTTTTAAAAATTTGTTCTTTGGGTGAGTATTGCTCACAAAACTGACATTTATTGCCCATTGCTAATGGCTCATGAGATGTTGATGGTGACCACCTGTTTGAAACTCCACAACTGGCACAACCTAATGGCTTGCTAGGATATTTCCAAGCCAGAAGTCATTTATATTTCTGTGAATCTGGAATCACATTTAACCTAGACATGATATTAAATTTGTTTGGACTGAAATACAATCATGTACAAATGTTCTTTCTAGTCTGCTGTATTCATGTGTCCTCCATCATGCAGCACATCCTCTATGGCCAAATATCTTCAGCTCTTTTCCCATTAAGACATCACGTTGGACATACTGCTGCATTGTACCAACTAAACATGGTATTACAAGTGTTACTGAGATGGATGTTGCGAAGCTGTAGCAAAGCATAACTACAGACAGAGACAGCTGTGAGCTGCCTGCAAAGTGAAGAAAATAGAAGAACAAAGCAAGCCATAGTTCAAAGTCTGATTCAGAGAAAAGATTTGTACCTTTTTATTTTATTCAGTCATGGCCATTGCTGGCTAAGCCAGCATTTATTGTTAATCCCTAATCGCCTTTGAGAAGATGGTGGTGAGGTACCTTCTGAAACTGCAGTGTTTGGGGTGTAGGGTCAAGCTGTTCAAAGGACAGCGAGTATGAAGTAAAACTGGAATCTCTTCCATACACAATAGAAGAATTATGAAATCGCAGCAAAATTTGTTGAGCCAGAATAGTTTAAAGTAACTGCACTTCTATCACTGATGATAAAATGTGAGGCTGGATGAACACAGCAGGCCAAGCAGCATCTCAGGAGCACAAAAGCTTAGGCATCCCTGGAAGAGGCTTCGCAGTGAGGTTAAAATAGTATCAGAGATAATGGGAACTGCAGATGCTGGAGATTCCAAGATGATAAAATGTGAGGCTGGATGAACACAGCAGGCCAAGCAGCATCTCAGGAGCACAAAAGCTCCTGAGATGCTGCTTGGCCTGCTGTGTTCATCCAGCCTCACATTTTATCATCTTGGAATCTCCAGCATCTGCACTTCTATCACTGTTGGGATGAGACAGTTTCAAAGTACATTCCACTCTAAGTCTCTTTAGAACTTTGTTGCTAAGTTTGTGGTTGACACAAAGATAGATGGAGGGCCAGCTAGTGTTGGGAAATGCAGAAGAACTTGGATATGCTAGGCAATTGAGCAAGTAAGTTGGAGATGGCATACGATGTGGAAAAGTGTGAGATTGTGCTCTTTGGTAGGAAGAAAAGAGGATCAGACTATTTTCTAAATGGGGAAGGGCTTCAGAAATCTGAAGCACAAAGGAACTAGTAGAGAATTCTCTTATGGCTAACATTTAGGTTCAGTTGGCAGTCAGGAAGACAAATACAATGTTAGCATTCATTTCAAGTGGACTAGAATACAAGGGCAGTGATGTACTGCTGAGGCTACACAAGGCTCTGGTCAGGCCACATTTGGAACATTAAGGAAGGATGTACCGTCATTACAGGGGCATCCAAGGAGGTTCAAAAGAATAATCCCAGGGATGAAAATCTTGTCGTCTGAGGAGCACCTGACGACTCTGGGTCTGTACGCAGAGTTTACAAAGATGAGGTGAATATCTAATTGAAACTTGCAGAATACTGAGAGGTTTGGATAGAGTAGATATGGAGAAGATGTTTCCATGAGTAGGAGAGACTAGGACCCCAGGGCACAGCCTCAGCGTGAAGGATAACCCTTTGGAACTAAGACAAGGAGGAATTTCTTCTGGCAGAGGGTGGTTATTCTGTGGAACTTATTGCCTCAGCAGGCTCTAGAGTTGATGTCATTGAGTGCATTTAAGACAGAGATAGATATGTTGAGGGTTGGGAAGACAATCATAGGTTATAGGACAAAGGCAGGAGAATGGGGACCATGATCAAATGGCAGAGCAGGGTCAGTTGACTGGATAGTCTAATTCTGCTCCTTTGTCTCATGGTCTTATGTCGAGGGACCTTTGGAATATTATAGCTAATGGAGTGAAGAAATTCCTCTTCATCTCTGTCTTAAATTGGCACTGCTTTGTTCTGAGACCATGCCCTCTGGTTCTAGACTCTCCCCTGAAGGGAAACATCTTCTCAGCATTTACCCTGTCAAGCCCCTTAAGAATCCTATATGTTTCGATGAAATCAACTTTCATTCTTAAAAATTCCAATGAGTAGAGTCTCAACCTGTTTAGCCTTAGCTCATAAGACAATCCCTCCATTACAGGAATCATCCTTGTGAACCTTCTCTGGACTGCTTTCAGTGAAATAATATCTAACGTTAAATAAGAGAGTATTATCATCTGGTTTAGAGCTTCATTTTAGCAGTTAACTGTCCACAAGAAGGCTCCTAAAATGCTATTGCATTAGACTGAGTGTTCAAACATAGAACATCATGTACAGAAGAAGCATAATCAGCTCGGTTAAATGCTTCTCCACTAACATCACTTATTCCTCCCCTTAGGTTCAGCTACAGTTTAGAATTAAGGTTCCTGAACCAGCCCAATATGTGTTTATACTTGAATATACCAATGAAGACAAGAGACTACATAAGCTTAATGTGGCACCACTCAATCCACTTGGAGCAGCTACACAAGGGACATTTAATCTGTACAGCTGCAAATACAGGTATTGTTAGACACAATGGGATAGACCCAGGTAACATAGCGATACATCTCTCCGAGTTGGTTTAGTTACACAATAGTCCTAACAAGAAACATAGCATGAAGAATGAATCTCTGCTTGTTAGTGTGGTTAGATACAACATGAAGTTGCTTATTTGTGTGTCTAAACTCAATAAGAAATATTCTGGAAATTCTGGATAAAGGCAGAAAAATGATGGAAATATTCAGCAGGTCAGGAGCATTGGTGGAAGAGAAAAATACATGATAAATGTTATCACTGTATCATCAGCAAAACAGAATAAGATCAGGAATTTCAATGAAAGATTGGTAGATTTTAGTTTCTTATTACAATCAAATAAGTAGACTGCAGGATGATTTGAATATTTTGATTTTTTTTATTTATAAAAGATATAATTGTGATCGTTTGAATTTGCTGCAGTTTCCTTTGTCGGAGTGTTGCAATTGACCCACAGAATCGCATTGCAGTCTTTGATCTGCCTTCTTATGCTGACCTCCTTCTGCAAGGTACATCAATCAGTTTTTTACTGGTAAGTACATTATTCAAGTGATGTGTGAACCAGCGAAACAAATTGAATGTTTCTTCAGCAGTGGGCATACAGGGCATGTTGCATTTTGTCAAATCTGTTACTTTTCTTGGGATAAGTTTCCAAGTTAAGTTTTCCAAGCCCATACTTGTGATAAGTTACAATATCTGCCGTGAGAGCACATGAACAGCACTTAACATGTGTGGTGATTGGCAAGCCACTGAGAATATTTACTCTTGACAGAAAATCATTTCACAAAAAATGCCCTTAGGTAATAACTATGCAACTCAATGTCTGTAAAGTATAATCTTCAGATTTTTTTTATTAGTTAAAGATCGATCTGTGCTCTAGATCTGATGTATTATTATTTAAATGGAGAAAGACTGCAGAAAGCTATAGAATAGAGGGATTTGAGAGTCTTCATCCATGAATCACAAAGAAAAATAACATCCAAGTTTGAATCAGGAGACAGTCAGGACAGAACTGGGAAGAATTTCTAAATTGCTTAAAAAAAATTCCAGACACAGAAGCCTGTTGAAGATATGAATTTTCGGAACATATGTTGGCTTTCCTTGACGGGGAATTGAGTTTCAGAGCTTCGAGGTTAAGCTGCAGCTGTAAAAAGCCCTGGTTAGATCACACTTGGAATACTGTGTTCAGTTCTGGTCACCTCATTATAGGAAGGATGTCAAAGCTTTAGAGGGGGTGCAAAGGAGATTTACCAGGATGCTGCCTGGATTGGAGTGCAGGTCTTATGAGGAAAGGTTGAGGGAGCTAGGGCTTTTCTCATTGGAGTAAAGAAGGATGAGAGGTGACTTGATCGAGGTGTACAAGATGATG
The DNA here is from genome assembly GCF_030684315.1 of Stegostoma tigrinum. Taxonomy (NCBI): domain Eukaryota; kingdom Metazoa; phylum Chordata; class Chondrichthyes; order Orectolobiformes; family Stegostomatidae; genus Stegostoma; species Stegostoma tigrinum. The sequence continues at coordinate 126,951,780 of NC_081358.1, read as the reverse complement.
ATAGGCATGGATGGAACGGATAGCCAAAGATTTTTTCCCAGGGTGAAAATGGCTATTGCAAGGTGACATAATTTTAAGGTGATTGGAGGAAGGTGTAGGGGAGATGTAAGAGGTAGGTTCTTCACACAGAGAGGGGTGGGTGTGTGGGGTATGTGCTGCCGGCAGTGATAGTGGAGTCAGATACATCAGAAACTTTTCAGTGACTCTTGGATAGGCACATGGAGGATAGTAAAATGTAGGGTGTGCTGGGTAGTTAGATCTTAGTAGGATAATAGGTCAGCACAACATTGAGGGCCGAAGGACCTGTACTGTACTGTTCTATGTTCTGAGTTCTATGTTAAAGCGTACGTGAGCTGAGTTAGCAGTTTGTTTGAAGATCACAGAGAGAGCCCTTAACTCAAGAAAATAGCATTAAGTCAATGCAGAAATTAGGTAAAATGAAATCAATTACAGCCATGCAAAGTAATAAGGAGATTTAAATTGGAGACAGGGTTCACTGAGGTTTGACTACTCATCTGTAAAGTTAAATATGTTTGGTCATTCTTTCTGATATTTATAATGAGTTTATTTCAAATATCTTCGCATTGTGTAACATGGTTACGGTCCTTCTTTCAAGTAATAAACCTTTATGTTTCTTTATTATAAGTACGTTGGCAACCTTGTGTGACTGACCACCATGCCAACTAAAGCAAAACCTATGGTCTGTCAAGTCAGGTCTCCCTTCGGATATGACTTGTCCAGCATCACCATCAGATGGGTCCACAACAATTTCTGTCCTGAGATGCGTTGACCAGTGCTGAATACAATTACTTCAGATGCAATCTAATTTCCGCAGCTGAAAATTCTTTTGTAGTCCAAATAAGCTAATGTTAAGACCAATATTTCATTAGCCTTTCTAATACTTGGTAGCCAAGAATGAAAATCCTTTGTGCTGTTCCAGTTGGAATCCTGCTTCCCTGTAATTCGTGTGGTTTTGCCATGCATGATACAGCAAGTGATAAGAATCATTAAGGAAAGTCACTGTTATCAAATCATAAATGTCCTGACAGTACAGAAATTGGTATTAGAGCAATTGAGATAATATATTTATTAATATATTGCATTTATATTCCTTTCCATGGACAGCACAAAGTTTATTTAGTACCTTTTAAAGAGTTCTGCATTGAACACGTGGAGCCTAAGGTACACTGCATTGCCACCCATGGACCCATCACAAACAGGAGGTAAGACATATCTCATGAAATTTCTTTCTCAACATTTCAGAATGGAGAAATTATTATGAAGGGCCTGTAAAATTCAGTCCCACCCCTATGAACTTTGCAGAAGCTGTGAGGTCAGGTGAGAGTCACTTCAACTCATGTACGTAAACCAGGGAAGTGAGTAAAGGTTCTGAAAAATGAAGTTGAGAATTCTGTATGGACTGAGGTAACCCACACTCCTGGAATGATGACTTGACATTTGTGGCTCTTATTTTAAGAAGGTTAAAATGCTTTTTGTTCATTAAGACCTGGAACATGTAATATGAAAGGGATGTAGAAGCTTATTTGTTAGTAACTCCCAAAAGGGAATTGGATAAATACATGCAAATAAGTCATTTACAGGGCCGCTAGGAAAGAACGGGTGGAGTGGCACTTTTTTAAAATTATAATTCATGGAATGTGGGCAGCACTGGCTAGGCCAGCCTGAGTTGCCCCGTGGGTAGTTAAGAGTAAACCACATTGCTGTGCCCCTGGTGTCATATGTAAGGACAGCAGATTTCCTTCCCTAGAGGATCTGTCTTCATTTCAGACTTTTATTAAATTCAAATTTCAGTAGCCACCATGGTGTTACTCAAATCCATGTCCCCAGAACATTAACCTGTGGTTCTAGATCACTACTCCAATGACAATACCGGTAAGCCACCAACTTCCCAATTGGATAGCTATTTCACAGGGCCATGCAGGACATGGGCTGAATGGTCCGTTATGTGCTATATGATTCTAGGATTCCTGATCCGTGGAAATTGCTGTGAAGTTAAAATTTATTGACCAACTGTAAATGACCATCAATTGTGATGACCCACTGTTTTAAACTTCTGCATTCCATGTGTTGAAATGCTCCCAGATTTCTGTTGGCAGAGAATTTGACCCAGCAACCATGATAAAAATGATATATTTCCAAGTCAGAGTGATGTGTTATTGAGAGAGCAATCTCTAGAAAATAGTGTTCCAGAGGTGCTTGACAGGAGACTGTGGTACATCATATAGATTTTAAAGCCCACAGCTAAACTCTGCTGATGCTACAAGAGACAGTTATTGATGCACTGAATAGCGTTGATTTCCTTGACTGTTGCTATGAATAAATCCACCAAGCAAATGGAAGGTGTTCTATCACTCTGAGGAGAGAGTCATAGAGTCATACAGCACTGAAATTCTTGCAACACGTCCATGCCGACCAAGTTTCCCAAACTAATCCCATTTGACTGCTTTTGCCCCATATTTCTCTAAACCTTTTCTATTGCAACTGTACCTTCATCTGCCACTTCCTCTGGTAGTTCATTCCATATGTGCACCACCCTCTGTGTGAAGAAGTAGCCTCTCAGGTTCTTCTTAAATCTTGAACAAAAACAAAATTGCTGGAGAGGCTCAGCAGGTCTGGCAGCATCTGTGAAGGGAAAAGCAGACTAAATGTTTCAGGTCCAACGACCCTTCCTCAGAACTTTCCCTTTTTCCTTTTCCCCTTTCCCTTTTTAAATCTTTTTCCTGTCACCTTAAGAATATGCCCTCTGGTTTTGAAATCCCTGAAATTAGGGAAAAGACCTTGTCTATTCACCTTATCCAAGCCCCTCATGATTTTATAAGCATCCATAAGGTCACCCCGCAGCCTCCTACACTCCAGTGGGAAAAGGCCCCAGCTATCCAGCCTCTCCTTACAATTAAACCCTACATTCCCAGTAACATCTTTGTAAATCTTTTCTGCTCTCTCTCCAGTTTCAAAAATAACCTTCCTGTACTATGTCAACCAGTAAACAGTACTCCAAAAGTAGCATCCCTAACATCCTTTACAACCACAACATGACGGCCTAACTCCCTCTACTCAATGTTCTGAGTAATGAAGACACTCTCTTCCCCATCCTGTCTACCTGTGACGCAACTTCCAAAGAAGTATGTTGACAACTCAAACTTCAATCAAGGCCCTTACCCTTATATCCAGGTCTGATTTCTGCTCCCACCAGCTGGCCCTGACAGTGCTGTCACTGCTTTTAGGAGGAAGAAAGTTGTGGGAGGTTTAAATTAATCCTGAAAATTAAAGAGGACCGTGCCTCAGACTGACCCCAAGCAGAGCTTACTTGCTGCGCCTGCCAAGTTGAAATTAATTCCACTATTTGAATCAGAAACGTATCCTATTAACCTGCATTAATCCCGCTTGAAGCAATGTTAAAATTGCCAACGTCTGTTCACATCTCTCCATGGCCTCACTTTTTCTCAAATGACTTCTTCCAGCACTAAAAATATTTCCCCTTCAATCTTGCAATTCTGGTCTCTTGTGCATTTCCAATTTCTTTTACTGAGACTGTCCTAACTTTGGCATTTAAAAATAGGACCGGTGGTCCCTTCCCAGACCTCATCCCTCTCCAGCTGTTTCTCATCGTTCAGGTGACAAAGTAGAATTTCATGCCTTGAGCAATTAACATTAGTGTTTTGCCAGGTTTTTTAGGCACCCCAAGATGTTTTACTACATTACAGATAAGTACAAGTTGTAATAAAGGGAGATGATAAACAGGAAAAATGTAGATTTATTACAAAGAGAAATTGTATAAATTAGGATTACAACCTTCAAAATTTAGAAAATTGGGGTAAATTGATAGAAGTTTGCAAGATATTAAGGAGAACCGATATGGTTGATTTTGAGAAACCACTTTCACTAGTTGTGGAATCAAGGACTAGGGGATATTATTGTATTACGTCTCACAGCTAGAATGCAGCCAGCATGCACCACTAGTATCAACTGGATGAACATGTGACTGGACGGTATAAAGCTCTCAGACACCATTTTGATTGGTGCCACTTGAAACATGACTTGCTGAGGCACGCTCTTGTTTGGAACTGAACAGTTTAATAATAGCCTTGACACTGAAGTGCCTGTAACTGTGATGTGTGTATACATCAGGAGCAATCATAAATGTCCGCTGAATCTTTGGTAACTCTATAAGTTCATCTAGTTCAATATATCACAAGACATAACATGGCTGTTAGTGATCAAGTACAATACCTTGGTGAAGGCAAAAGCTCTCGACATGGTGGTGGCAGATCAACATAGTAAAAAAATTCAAACCAAAGCTTCTAGGATTGCATTTAGGAAATATTCATAGACACAAAGAGTTGTTTAAATTGGAACAGAAACAGAAATCAGCAGGTCTAGCAGCATCTGCAGGGAGAAAAGTGAGTTAAGAGTCCAGCGACCCTTCTTCAGCAACTCTTGCACAAAACAGCAATTAATGCAATAGATCAAATGTTAATTTTAAACCTGGGATTGATGGACTTCTGTTAACCAAAAAGTAGATGGATTTAATTGTGAGGACAGGTTACATAAACAATGGATATTCCCTCAAGTTTAGAATATGAAGGAGTTGGCAGAGTAGATAGAAATTATTTCCTCTGGCGACAGGAACCCAGAACAATCTGAAAGTTAGAGCTAATCTGTTAAAGAATGATATCAGGAAGCATTTCATCACGCAAAGGCATAGTGGAAGTCCAGAACTCCCCTAAAAAAGTTGTTGAGGTTGGTATCAAGTGAAAATTTCAGAATTGGGACTGTCAGGTTTTTGTCAGCCAAGAGCATTAAGGCTTGTGGAAACATGGCCAATAGCAGTCTTACTCCAGTAAATGATGGAACAGTCTCTGTCCTGGCTTTGTAGCCATGGCACTGAATGTACCGTGATCACTTAAAGTTATGGCGTTTGGAAACACCCAGGGTAATGACGTTAGGCATTGCAAGATGATAGTGCTGTTAAAGACTTTGTCTTAGGCAGAATGATCCAGCCATTAGTCCACCCAAGGCTGGAGCTAGTCAAACTCTATTTGATGGCAGATTGCTGATGCAGCTGCTGTCCTCAGTCACAGCAGGAGACTCCCAGGAAGTTCCCATGGAAAAACTTTAGGAATGTTTCCCCTTGTGGGACAGTCTTGGAGTGGAGAACACAATCTCAGAATAAGAGGTCACATATTTAAGACAGAGATGACAAGCAATTTCTTTTCTCAGAATTTTATGAATTCTCTGAATCCATAGGATTTTTTTTACCACAAAGGGTTGTCAAGTCTGTTCATTAAGTATATATAAGACTGAGACAGATTGTTAATCAGTAAGGGAAAGTGCAGCCATGCTCTTGTTGAGTGACAGAGCCAATTTGATGGGCTGAATAGCCTACTTCTGCTCCTAAGCATTATTGGTCTGATGGTTCTCAAAGCATCCCTAAAGAAGGCAAACACCTCCACAAGGGTCCTTGGAGTATGACCAACTAAAATGGAGAAGTGTCATTTGGAAAGGCATTGCATACATCAGATCCTGACATGGGGAACACTAAGGGGTGAAGTGGCTGCACAGGAGAGAGGGAGTACAAATCCTATGAGAACTCCTGAACTCGACTCTCCAAGCGTGGGGCACAATCTCAGATCATATATTGTATACATCAGCCATCTCAAAACCTTTGAACCACAATGGAAACAAGCCACCCTAATCTCAATAAACTACTTAAAAAGACGAGGAAAAATTTGGTAATTCGTAGATAATTGACAGACTGCACCACTAAAAAAAATGAATTATTCTCTAATTGTCTATTTTTCAATTGAATTCCAAACTTTGTCATTTACAAACTGGAACAAATTCCAATTATGGGTGCAGCTTATAACCAATACAGACATGTTGAAATTAGGTATAATTTCAAGAAATTGCTGTTTTGTCAGGGTTTCAATAAATTTTGCCTTGATTTCCTTTTCTCCCCAGCAACATAACATTACCTGCCATCTTATTTTGAATTTCAAATCCATCTTGTTTTGTTTATATCTGCTTGTTGTGATCTGCCTACTGTAGTTCTTTAGCTGTTTCATTTATCTTTCCAGCAATTTGATGGATTAGATGTGGGGAGGTCCAAATATTCGGGGGCCATCTATATATCATTGTGAGATTGGATAGAGTATTTGTGGATTGGGTGTCAGAAAATTAGAATTTGGTGTTTGTAAAATGCCAGGGGGGAAGCATTGCATGATCCCTTTAAAAGATGATGGGCTTTTTCTATGCTTTGAGATTTAAAATGGATGTCTGTGACCAGCAGCTTGATAGTTTGCAAGTACGCAGGGAGTTACCAAATTGAAACATTCGTCTTGAAAGGCCATACAGTTAGCAGGCCAAACAGCAGTTTTTACCAAGACAACAAATTTTTGAATTTAGCCAATGAATTTTAGCCAAAAACCAATTAAATTTAAATCTAATGGAATGTGGAACTTGCTACCACAGAGAGAGGCGAATAGCAGACACAGATTTATTACGAAGCTTGAATACTCATATGGGAGAAAAAGAGAGCGATATGCTGACAGGGTGAGATGAAGTACGGTGGATCGAGACTTGCGGATCCATACCAATGTGAATCTATTGGACCAATTTGCTTCATTCTTATTGAAAACCACAGATTGATGTGGAAGCCCTTTGTGTTGATTGACTGCAGGCCCTTTATAGAAAGACTGTAGTGTTTAGCTTTTTAACATTATTTCTTAATTTTCTAACTTATGTTATGAATAGCTGTAAGATAATGTAAATAGTTTTCTTTATTTCTCTATTTCATAACTAAGATTTGTACCTAGGTACAGTATACTTAAGATGGCATCGTGTGGGGTAACATTGTATATTTTTCATTGTACTCCTGTACTCAGTGACAATAAACCTAATTCTAATTCTAATATGAAGCAAGTGCCAGTTCTTTGAAAGAACTGCCCAATTCATGAAAGCATCAACCCTAGAAAGGGGAATGTTCAATGTTTGATATAATTGCCCTATTCCATACTTGCTTTATCAGCTCTCTAAGTTCTTAATTTATCTGCTTGCTGGCTTCTCTTTTTGTCATTGCTGCTGGTGAAACAGTTCCTCAATTTGGGCTCCCAGTTTGTAAGTGTCAGTGTTAGTTCACCTTGTCAGAGTGTGTGGCCAATAAATAAAGAGAATGGACCAATTTTTAACGTTCCTTGATGCAATCTGTTGCATTTCTAAAACGCATCCTGTCCGCAGCAGTCAGAATGGGTATCACAGGAGGACCATTCCCAGTGCTCTGCCACTCCCCACTATTTGGCACTTTTCTGTGAGGAGAGAGCAAAGAAATGTTATCAGTATGAGATGTGGAATGTGTTGAGAGATTGGAATGATAGTATTTGTGGACGGTGACTTTGAGGGGTGAACGTGAATAGCAAAGAGATGAAGGAGACTGTCAGTGGTGGCTGCTCAGATGGGGGGATGTGAAGAAGTTCCTCAAGAGAGGGGACCTGTAAGGTGAGTTGATTTAAGCAGTGAAGTAGAGGAGAAAGCTTGGTAAGTCAGAGTAAGAAGTGGCACTTAAATGTGACATGCATTTTACCTTTCCTACTCTAGAGAAGTAATTGAATGTTTTGCAGCACATTTATTCCTGAGTAAGTGACCATATTCTGATGAAGGGTCCAGGCCTGAAATGTCATTTTTTCTGCTCCTAAGATGCTGCTTGGCCTGCTGTTCATCCAGCTCCACACTTTCTTATTCCAGTTGTTTGCTTCCTCAGACACTTTCCATCTTGGTTCAGAAGGAATCTGCTTGCTCCTGTCTGCAAAGAACTTGATGTCTCTGTGGGCACTTACAGCTCACAGCAGGCTCACCACAATTGCTTTTTCCCATTGAGATTCCATTTTTCCAGATTCCTACAAGTTGGCATTTATAGGACACCTCCACCTCCATTCTGTCCCTCACCAAAATCCCTTAGAATACTGAGGCCTCGTCAGTCAGACATGAATCATGACTACACGCACAGGTTCTGGTTAATCAGGAAAGCCACAGTTAGAGATGCATGACAATGCCCACTCTGAATTTCCAGGTTCCCAAACTGCTGCTGGACTCTGCTAGAAATGGGTCCAAATGTTAAAATACAGTGGCCTAATAATTCACCAAGTAATTTATTCCTGGTTAGGCTTCACTTGGTGTGTTGGGCTCAAACCTGAGTGTCACAGACTGAAGAAACTGGGAATGTTCTTTTCAAAGCAGGAAAGAATGTTGTTGTTGTAATGTGTTCCAAGTATATGGATACTGGAGTACAGTGAAAAGTTTATAGTGTCACCATTCACTGTGCCATCTTAGATACAGGGTACCTAGGTACAAAATCTTTGGTAAAAAGTAGAAAAGTAACGAAACAAGTTACACGTTCAAGTCTTCTCAGTATAAAGTAGTAAATAAGAAATAAAGTTATAAATTCCATGTTACAGTCCTTCTTTAGTCAAGGACCTACAGTTACTCCATGCTGGGATTGCCCCACAAGTATTCGAACTTTGTCTCGCACTGAGCTCAATTTCTCTCTCGCACTGGGCTTGATCTCTTCCCCACACTGGCTAAACCATTTCCACTCGCCCTCCCACTCTTTAGATGACATGTCCATCATGGGCCTTCTGCAGTGCCACAATGATGCCACCCGAAGGTGGCAGGAACAGCAACTCATATTCCGCTTGGGAACCCTGCAGCCCAATGGTATCAATGTGGATTTCACCAGCTTCAAAATCTCCCCTCCCCCCACTGCATCCCAAAACCAGCCCGGTTCGTCCCCGCCTCCCTAACCTGTTCTTCCTCCTCCCGCCTCAAGCCGCACCTCCATTTCCTACCTACTAATCTCATCCCGCCCCCTTGACCTGTCCATCCTCCTGACTGACCTAGCCCCTCCCTACCTCCCCACCTACACTCACCTCTACAGGCTCCATCCCCGCCCCTTTAACTTGTCTGTCTCCTCTCCACCTATCTTCTCCTCTCTCCATCTTCGGTCCACCTCCCCCTCTCTTTCTATTTATTCCAGAATCCTCTCCCCATCCCCCTTTTCTGGTGAAGGGTCTAGGCCCGAAACGTCAGCTTTTGTGCTCCTGAGATGCTGCTGGGCCTGCTGTGTTCATCCAGCTCCACCCTTTGTTATCTTGATCTCTCTCCCATGCTGGGTTTGATCTCTCCCCTGCACTGGGCTCAATCTCTCTCTCTTGCAATGGGCTCGATCTCTCTCCCACACTGGGCTCAATCCCTGGACCGCCACGCTGATGTCTTGCCACCACCTGTAATCCAAGCTCACCAGCTGCCTTGCCACAGGCTGTGGGTGTCTCTCTGTGATGCTACTCTGGGCCACCAGCCATTTCCACAATGTCACTGATTGCCACAGTTCTGTTTGGGCCCACCAGTTGCCACGTGGCCGACCAGCAAAATCTCCCCAATGGACCCCCAGCTACTGCCATCGCTGCCACTGCCTCCACACCCAAGCCCCCTCCAGAAAGTATATGGAGAAAGAAAACATTTAAAAACTCAAGAAAAATAAAGAAAAGGAAAGATAAAGAAAAGCAGTCAGAGTGAATGAGCTCTGACTCAGGAGCCCTACCCTGCTGCCACCTTGCAAGAAGCAACATGTAATAGCGATGTTAAGGATTATATAGGTTTTTGTTAGAATAAATAATGTATGTTAGTAATCGGAAGTGATTAAAAATGATTGTCAAAGTGAATCTTCCTACAGCACATGGACTGCAGCGGTTCAAGAAGGCAGCTAGAGATGGGTAATAAATGCTGGAGCAGCCAGTGACGCATACATTTCATGAATGAATTAAAAATATCAATTAATCATAATGCCCTGGAATGCACTGCCTCTAAAGCTGATTAGTGCAGACGCAATCATAACTGGAAAGAAGAGAGTGGGGAAAATTGGGTGGCTCAGGCATGATGGGCCAAATGGCCTCCTCCCATGTTGTATGATTCTATCATAAAGGTGGGAGACAATGGCCTGTTAATGCAAAGACTCAGGTAGCGTTTGGGGCGTTGGGTTCATAACCTGCCATGGCAGATGTTGGAATTTGAATTCAATGAAAATCTAGAAAGAAGAGTCTAATGATGACTATGAAACAATTATTAGGCTACCTGCCTCACTCATATCCTTCAGGGAAGGAAGTTGCTGTCCTTATCTGGTCTGGCCTACATATGGCTCTAATGTGGTTTACTCTTAACTGGCCTTAGGAATGGGCAATAAATGCTGACCCAGCCAGCAACACCCTCATCCTCTGAGTAAATAAAAGAGTAGTCAAGTAAGTTGGAAAGGTTTTCTTTTGGTAGCATTTTAGAAAAAAGCTCAGATAAAGATCAGATGAAATGCTTTAATTTCATACATCAACAATAGAGGTTTTGCTGCAGGACATCCCACTGAGATTGGAAAGTACAAGGATGATTGAAAACAGCATTATTCATTAATTTCAGAAAGGGTTAATTGAATAACATTTATTTATACAATTCCTCGAATGTGAATGATTCCAGCTCTCAAGGATGGCTATAAGGAAAAGCAATAAACACAACCAAACCTGATTAGATTGAGAACATTGAGCCGCCAGGCAAAATTCCAGGGCACATGCTCTGCTCCTGCATTTTATGAAAATACTCACTTTGTTTAGATTTGTGAAACTGCTGCTATATTTATGTTTACAGAAGCAGCACTTTTCTCAGTCAGATCGCAATGTCTTTCATTATGCATTTATCATAGAATGCGACAGAGCAGGAGGAGACTATTGGGCCCTAGTCCCTCTGCTAGCCCTTTGAAAAGTTTTACCTTGCTTATATTTTCCCCACAGACGTACAAATCTTCTCCTCCTCATGTTGTTAGCGAACACCTTTTGAAAGTTACCATGCATGTGCTTCCACAGTCCTTTCAGGCAGCGCATCCCAGCTCGCGACAACTCGCAACACAAAACATTTCACACCTTGCGTTTTCTGCCAGTTGTCTCGAATCTATGTCCTCTGTTTATTCACCCTCCTGCCCCAGAAGTAGATCCTTGTCATTACTTTATCAAAAGCCTCACAGTTATGAACACTATTATTATATTTTCTTTTAACCTTCTCTATGGACAACACTAGCTTCTCCAGTCTCTCCATCCTGAGGTCCTTCATCCCCTGTTATTATTCTATTAAATTCAGAAAATGCTGGAGAAACTCAGCATTCTGGCTGTTCTGAAGAAGAGTCAGACTCGAAACATTAACTCTGTTCTCTCTCTTCACAAATGCTGCCAGACCTGCTGAGTTTCGCCAGCATTCTCTCTGTTGGCGTCAGATTTCCAGCATCTGCAGCTCTTTGCTGCTCTCATTCTAATAAATCACCTCTTCACTTTCATTCTCCAGAACTGTGGCCTGCAAGTGAACTGAGGCCTAGCCAATCCTTTTCTATACTCAGATTGACTGGTTAGCCAAAACTACTGGCAAGAGAAAACTCTCTTCATTTTATTCATGCACCAAAATATCTATTTTTTTCAAGTGATTTGTTTCAATTTGTCCCCCTGCCCCCCCGTTTACTCCATAGCCCTGCAATATACTCTGTTTAGAGCATAGATCCAATTCATTTTAAGAATTGCTATTGAATCTATAGCCACCAGTGCATTCCAGATTATAACAACTTACTATGTGCAAACAAAATTTCTATTGGTGTTTCTCACTAATTGTCCTCACTCTGGGTCCACTGATTTCTGACCTTGTAACAGTGGAAATAGTTTCCCCTATGCACTCTGTCAGGAGTCCTGATGATATAGGATACAAATTTATTTGTGGATAAATGTAATTGTTCAGAATATTGTTCTTATAAATGTCACTGTCTATATTTTGAAATTTTGAACAGCTCATGTGTTGCTTCCAAGTATGAAGTACCTGTGTCTTCAGTGAAGGTGAAAGATGGACATCTTTCAGCTGCAGACCTTCCTTTACAACCTGATCTACCGAAAGATCCACAGCTCTTAACTCACCGCCCTCCAACCATGGTGGAACCAGGAGACATTATTTTACTAAAATCACCAAAGGTGATCAACAGTTTTGATTGATTGTGTTTTAGAGTAAAGTAATATGCACAAAATAGAAAAGAAGGAACTTAGGTTAGTATTGCCCCAGTCCCAGGGAGCAGGAGTGGAGACAGAAGCTGAGAAAATAACTGGGAGCTTTGCTGCACTGCCTTCCAGACCTATGGATTGATTTAGAGATAATGGGAACTGCAGATGCTGGAGAATCTGATATAACAAACTGTGGAGCTGGATGAACACAGCAGGCCAAGCAGCATCTTAGGAGCACAAATGCCGACGTTTCGGGCCTAGACCCTGAAGGATGGACATTTTTCAGTTGCAGACCCTGAAGCGTCTAGGCCCAAAAAGTCAGCTTTTGTGTTCCTGAGATGCTGCTTGGCCTGCTGTGTCCATCCAGCTCCACACTATGTTACATGGATTGATTTAGTCATGCATTTTGAATATAGATATCACATCATTCTGTTTCCAACCTTCTCGTATCTTACTAATTTCCACTCACTGTGAAAGATTTCTATATCTTCCCGATATCTTCTGTAGGCTCTCACCATTTGAGTAAAATTCATTTCAGCAAAATGCTGCAGATTCTGGAAATCTGATTTAAAAACAGAAAGTGCTGGAGGATCTCAACAGGTCTGGCAGCATCTTTGGAGATAAAAGCAGAGTTAACATGTCAATTCCAATATGATTCTCCAGTTCTGAAGAAGATCTTAATTCTGTTTCTCTCTCCACAGATGCTGCCAGACCAGCTGAGTTTGTCCAGCAACGACTGTTTATTTCTGAGGATTTATTTGAGTCCATTTACCCTGTCCCAGAGCTTTTATTGCTAACACATCGAATGACTTTGAAGAGTGTGCACGTTTTCTATTTAGTCATAGATGTGCGCATTGTTGGCTGGACCAGAATTTATTACCTGTCCCTATTTGCCCTTGAGCAGGTGACGGTGAGATGCCTTTTTAAGCTGTTGCAGTCCATTTGATGTAGATACACCCAGAATGCCATTACGTTTTACTCAACCCTTCCTTTGCCATTCAGAATATTTGCAAAGTGGTGTTCACCCTTGGTTCACGGGTAACATAAAACCATACAATCTTATAGCACAGGGGGACTCTGTTCAGGTCATTTTGCGAGCTGTTTGGGAGAGTTCTTCGATTAATTCTTCACTAGGGAGAAGTGACAGATGGAGTTTAATCTGGGTAAGTGTGGCGTGCTGGAATTTGGGTGATCAAATGTTAGTATTCAGTTAGTGGCACGAACCTAAACAGCATTGATGTACCAAGGGATCTTGAGGTTCAAGTCCATAGCTCCTTGAAAGTGGTGACACAAGTAGATTGGGTAGTAAAGAAATCATATGGCATGCTTGCCTTTATTGGTTTGGGAATTGAGTACAAGAGTCAGAATGTCATGTTCCAGGTTTATAAGACTTTGGTTAGACCACACCAGAGTATTGTGTTCAATTCTGATCACCACATTACAGAAAGGATGTGGAAGCTTTGGAGAGGGTGCAGAAGAGGTTTACCAGGATGTTGCTTGGATTAGAGGGCTATAAGGAGAGGCTAGAAAAACTCAGGTTGTTTTTGCTGGAGTGGCTGAGGGAATACTTGATAGAAGTCTATAAAATTATGAGATGCATAGATAGGGCTGATGGTGAAAATCTTTTTCCCAGATTTGAAATGTCTAAAACTAGGGGGCATGCAACTACAGTGACTTGGGGAGAGTTCAAAGGAGAAGTGAGAGGCAAGTTTTTTACACAGAGAGAGGGAGGAGTGTAGAACATGCTGCCAGGGGTGGTGGTAAAGGCAGATACAAAAGGGGTGTTTAAGGGACTTTTAGATAAGCACATGAATATGCAAGGAATGAGGTGTTATGGACCATGGGCAAGCAGGAGGGAATAGTTTAATTTGACGTCATGTTGAGCACAACATCATGGGCCAAAGAGCCTATTCCTGTGTCATACTGTTCTATGTTCTTAGTCCCTCTCCCTCAACTATTTCACATAGTGTAGGCATACTTCCATGTTTGTATCAAACTTCATTTTGGAAGTTATTGAATCTGCTTCCACCATTCTTTCCAGATCACAACACCTCCTTCGTCCCCAGAGCCTGTCCACCATCTACAAGGCACAAGTCGGGAGTGTGATGGAATACTCCCCACTTGCCTGGATGGCTGCAGCCCCAACAACACTCAAGAAGCTTGATACCATCCAGGACAAAGCAGCTGCTTGATTGGCACCACATCCACAAACATCCCACTCCCCCCACGACCGACACTCAGTAGAACCAGTGTGTACCATCCACAAGATGTACTTGAATAACTCACAAAGGCTCCACTAACAGCACCTTTCAAACTAGTGACCTCTACCACTTAGAAGGACAAAAGCAGCAGATTCATGAGAACACCACCACTCAAGTTCCTCTCTAAGCCACACATTACCCTGACTTGAAAGTATATCACTGTTCCCTCCACCTAAAAGACTGCAACAGTTGAAGAGGCAGTTCACCGCCACCTTCACCAGGAGACAAGTAGGGATAGGCACTAAATGCTGGACAGCAAAGCTTACATCTGCTCTGTTTCTTCAGTTAATTCTTTTAAACCTATGCCCCATGGTTTATTCATTCATGAGATGTGTTTTTTTCTCTTTTATCACCATGAGGCTTATTTGTTTTATAGAATCAGATTACCTTCAAAACAAAAGTGCCAAATGAAGGCAAACACGTGGTACTGGTGCATTTTTATCAGCCTTTGTATCTAACATTCCCAGTAGGGGTGATGGTGGATGGAGGTCGTCCCTATAATGGTAAGTTATTGAGAGGACTTTGGTGTTTCTGAGCATTCACCAGCTGCTACACTTTGCATGACATTGCATGAATCACAGATTTACCTGCACGATACTGGCATAAAGTGGGTCAGTTCCAAAGAGAGGTTGCATAGACTAGGCTTCTGTTGGTTCCTGTTTACAAGGTGGATGGAGGAAGCTCCTTGTTGGTGTAGTAGCTGAGTCCCCATCAGTCACGCTGGCAGTTGGAATCTAATTCCTCAATGGAGATCAGAGTCTGTGTGATTTGCTGTGTTTTAGGGTTTGTGTGGTACAGTGGTAGTGTCTCACCTCTGGGATAGAAGGTCTGGGTTCAAGTTCACCTGCTCCAAGGTAGATTATATTACATGTTAGCAGGTTCATTAAAAATGTCTACTTGACATTTCTGGGCAGCACAGTGGCTCAGTGGTTAGAATCAGGTGAATTCATAATGGAGAACAAAGAGTTCTCAGACCAGTTGAACAAATAGTTTGGATTTGTCCTCACTAAGGAGGACACAAACAGCATTCAGGAAAGGGTGGGGACAGACGGGCAAGCATGAAGGAGGAACTAACTTATTAGTCAGGAAATGATAGTGGGAAAATTGATGGGATTAAACCCAATATGTTCCCAAGCCTGAAGCTCTGCATCCCAGAGTACTTAAGGAAGTGGCCCTAGAAATAGCAGGTACATTGGTGATCATTTTCCAGGATTCTGCAGACTCTGGAAGAATTCCAACGGACTGGAGGGTAGCTACTGTAACCCAACTCTTTAAAAAAGGAGGAAGAGAGAAAATAGGAAATTATAGGTCGGTTAGCCTGATATCGGTGGTGAGGAAAATGCTGGAGTCAGTTATTAAGGATGTAATAACTTTGTGTTTGGAAAGTGGTGACAGGATCGGTGCTAGTCAGCATGGATTCACTACAGGGAAATGATGCTTGACAAATCTTGTAGATAATGTTTTGGAGTCGATTTGTAGCTCAGGTTGTGGGTGTTGAGGTTGGTTGGCTCGCTGAGCTGGTTTGTTGTTCCACAGATGTTTCATTACCATGATGGGTAACATCCTCAATGTAGCCTCCGATGTAGCATCTGTGTGTTTTCCCACCTGGTTTTTAAACTCTGGAGTGTGTTGAGCTGGATTGACTCACTTCCGGTTTTCCTTCATAGTGGAGTGTATTTGGGGTCCAGTTCAATATGTTAATTAATAGCATGCTTTGTGGAGGTGCCATGCTTCTCGGAATTCCCGTGCCTGTCTCTGCCTAGCTTGTCCCAGGATTTTGGTGTTGTCCCAGTCGAATTGGTGGTTCTCCTTGTCCATGTGGCTTGAGATGAGTGAGTATTGGTCACGTCTTTTTGTAGCCAGTTGGTGTTCGTGTATCCTTGTTGTTAGTTTCCTTCCTGTTTTTCCTGTGTAGTGTTTCTCACAGTCTCTGTGGGGGATCTTGTAGATGACATTGATCCTGCCCATGGCAGGAAGTGCGTCTTCAGTTTGGGTGAGCAGTTGTCGTAGGGTTGATGTAGGCTTGTGTGCCAATCTGATGCCCAGTGGTCATAAGAGTCTTGTGGTGAGTTCTGATGTAGGTTAGTGTGGTGAGTGTGTCGGGGTGTGTAGGACATTTCTGATGCAGTTCCTGTAGGCATCTCCTGACCCAGTTCCTTGGATATCCATAATCCTTGAACACTTGGAAGAGGTGCTCTTTCTCCTCTTGGTATAGTTCCATGTTGCTGCAGTGTGTTGTTGCCCATTTAAATAGTGTTCACACGCAGTTTCATTTGTGTAATGCAGGGATAGTTACTGTTGAACTTCAATACCTGGTCCATGTGTGTGGCTTTTCGGTGTACTTTCAATTGGAGTTCCCCATTTGTCTTGTGCTCTGTCATGACGTCCAGGAATGGGAGTTGGTTGTTTTTCTCCTCCTCTCTGGTGAATTTATTCCGGTGAAAGTATTGTTTATGAGTTTGTGTGTCTCTTCTAATTTAGTCCGTTTAATAAAGGCAGAGACAGGCATGAGAATTCCTAGAACCTGGCACTCCAAGAAGCAGGCTATTAATAAACACATTGAGCTTGACCCCATATACATTCCACTATGGAGGAAGCCCAGAAGTGAGGCAATCCATCACAACAAGCCCCAGAGTTTAAAAACCAGATGGGAAAACACACCGATACTTCATCAGAGGCTGCAATGAGAATGTTACCCAACACATCTGTGAAACAAGAAACCAGCTCTGTGAGCGAAACAACCTCAACAACCTCAAAATCTTGTCGAATATTTTGAGGACGTGATCTGTAGAATGGACAAGGGTGAATCTGTTGATGTTGTGTACCTGGACTTTCAAAAGGCTTTTGACAAGTTTCAAAACAAGAGATGAGTAAGGAAAATTAAAGCTCATGGTATCGGAGGTAATTTATTGACATGGATAGAGAGCTGGTTGGCAGACAGGAAGCAGAGATTTGGAATAAACAGGTCCTTTTCAGGGTGTCAAGCAGCGAAGAGTGGGGTACCGCAGGGTTCAGTGCATGGAACCCCAGCTGTTCACAACATACATTAACAATCGGGGTGGGGGGTTTCAGTGAAATATGACCAAGTGCGCAGATGACACTCAGCTGGGGGGCAGTGTGTGCTGTGAGGAGGATGCTAGAGGCTGCAGGGTGACTTGGACAGACTGGCTGGGTGGGGAAATGCAATATAATGTGGATTAATGTGAGGTTATCCACTTTGGTCACAACAACAGGATGGCAGATTATTACCTGAACGGTGGTAGTTTAGGAAAAGGTGAGGTGCGATGAGACCTGGGTGTGATGGTGGAACAGTCGCTGAAGGATGGCATACAGGTGCAGCAGGCAGTGAGGAAAGCTAATGGCATGCTGGCCTTCACAGTGAGACGATTTGAGTATCGGAGGAAGGAGGTCATGCTGCAGTTGTACAGGGCCTTGGTGAAGCCACACCTTGAGTATTGTGTACAGTTTTGGTCTCCAAGTCTGAGGAAGGACATTCTTGCTATTGAGGGAGTCCAGCAGAGGTTCACCAGATGGATTCCTGGGACGGCAGGACTAACATATGGATCGAGTGGGCTTGTACTTGCTGGAATTTAGAAGAATAAGGGGGGGATCTCGTAGAAACATACACAATCCTAATGGGACTGGACCGGCTAGATGCATGAAGAGTGTTCCTGATGTTGGAGAAGCCCAGGACTAGGGGCCATAGTCTAAGAATAAGGGGTAAGTCATTCAGGACTGAGATGTGGAAGAATTTCTTCACTCAGAGAGTTGCGAACCTGTGGAATTCACTCCCATAGGAAGATGTTGGGGCCAGTTCAAATTCAAGAGGGAGCTGGACGTAGCCCTTACAGCCAAAGAGATCAATGGGTATGGAAAGAGGGCGGGAATAATGGGATTCTGAGATTGCATAATCAGCCATGATCGTATTGGCTGGTGATGCAGGCTCAAAGTGCCAAATGGCCAACTCCTGCATCTATTTTCTGTGTTTCTACGGCCCACCCCATCCCCATAACTCTGAATGTACGATGGCTTACGCACCTAATCTACATGTCCCTGGACACTTTGGGACAATTTAACACAACCAATCCACCTACACATCATTAGAATGTGGGAGGAAGCTGACACAGTCACAGGGCGAATGTGCACACTCTACACAGACAGTCAGCTGAGACTGGAATCAAACCTTGGTCCCTGGAGCTGTGAGACAGCAGTGCTAATCACTGAGTCACTGTGCTGTCTATGTTTTCACTGATATTGCATGGAGCCTGAGTAATGTACTTAGTGCTTATTATGTGAGTGGCTATGAAGGACATGCTGGTGGCATGGGTGATCTGAGAAGGCATGGCTGGTGCATGAAGGCATGAATGGGGTAGTGAGGGTGGTATGAGAGGAAACTGAGAGTATGTGGGGGGCATAAAATGACATGGACAGTCGGGAACAGGTAGGGTATAATGGAAGTGTGAGATAGAGATTAAACCTTTTCTGAAGGCTGGAACACTGAGCTGGTCAACTGAGGTGGACCATCAAACTGGTCCTCCTCCACATGACTGTGGCTTCCAAACCAAACGTAAAATAAAGTAGAAATAGTGTATAAGTCAATAAAAATCTGGAACTAAGAGTCTAATGATGACTATGCAAACTATTGGCAACTGTCAGAAATCCCGTCTGGTTCATTAATGTCCTTCAGGGAAGAAAGACATCATCCTTACCTGGTCTAGCCTACACGTGACCCACAGCAGGACCTAACCATCCAGGCAATTAACGCCTATATCTTTGAATAAATTTTTGCAACAAATAAAATTAAAGTAAGGATTTGCTCTGATCTAATTGTATGATGTATCAAAATTTTGAGGCTGAATGTTCTTTACGCAAAACTTAATTTTGGTTACAGACTAAAATTATATTTTTTTTAGGAATTTTTAGTGCTTTCTTCTGTCCACATGGGTTTGGATGTCGCAACCAGGTCATTTCAGGGAATACAATAGAATTGGATATAATCAACCCAGAGTTGACTGTCATTCTTACTGTTCCGAAAGAAAAGGCCCTTTGGTTGGTAAGCTTTGAAGAAATACTCTCAGAGTTATTGTTGTTGTGTTTCTGATTTTCCGGAAAACTTGCATTTTTAGAGTGCATTTTAAAATGTTGCAAGACATTTCATGTCACAACTTTCTGATATTGAGCCAGGTAATGGACGAGCAACCGACGGCTGGCCGAAGAAATATGTTTTAAAGTACATTGCACAAGAGGAAAGAAAGGAAGAAATTTATGAAGTTTCAGAACTTCAAAAATACTTCATTGTTAATAAAGTGATTTGGGATTTCCTGAGGTTGTGAAAGGCACAAATAAATACAAGTCACTTTTTCCTTTTTTATATACTACTAAAGGAAACAAGGTGACCACTTTAATTCAACCTTAAAGCAGTGAAACAATTTAGACAGTTGCGATGTCAAGGTGTAAAAGGCTATGGGCCAACAACTGGAAAATGACCTTGGAATAATTAAATGCTTCTTTTTGTCTGTGATGCAGACATGATGGGCTGAAGGGCCTTTTCCGTGCTGTACGCTTCTATGACTCTATGGCTTAAAACATGGGGGCTTTGCTCAAAGGTCATTGTTTATGAAAAGCATGATTAAGGAATGTGTGATACAAGTGAATCATAATATTTAAAAGTATGAAAACCGTATGAAAACAAAAGTATAAACCCATCAAACGGTAAAGCAGAAAAATGGAATTAAAGCAGAGAATCTGAATACACATTTTGCAGTATTGGGGATGGAAACATGGGGTTCAATCCCTGATCCTGTTGTATTGTAGGATCATACCTGCTTCTCCCAGCTCTGTGTTCAGCGAACTAGAAAAGGGGCCTTCTGGTTCACAATACATTGTGCTGTGTGGGACTGCAGACCACAGAGGTTTAAAATCACAGACAATCATTAATGAGAACAGTGCCCTCTAATTTGCATACGTTATTTTGCACATTTTCCATTATGCATTTCTGTTCCCTCCATATCGATCTTATCCAATTTGTTGGGCTGTGCACTGCTGTCTCGTGTTGCGTACATGCATTGTTGCCCAGCATTGTGAGTCTAGCGTATTGGTTACCACTGGCACAGCTGAAAGCGCTATTTGGCCTCTTTCTGAACTGAAATTTCTAGGTGTAAAAACCTCTTTGCAAATTTCTTTCCAAAGTCAGAATTGTCTGAAAATACTTCTCTTTTTTAGGACTACATCCTAATTGTTCCTTCAGAAAGTTATGATCCTGACTTACGAAATGAAAAGCCTTTAGACAAGTCATTTGATTTCATTACTGCCTGTGGTGGAAATAGCTTTTACATCAAGTGAGTACAATTTAGTTTATTTTATTCCTTTGTGCGATGTAGGCATCCTTTGTATTTTACATTCCCTTAAAATCAGAATAGAAAACAATTGGTTAGAATCACTGATGATGTTTTGGTGAAACTCTAGAGAAATAATTAACATGAGTGTGGAATAGTATTTCCAGTACTCTGGTTTGGCCTGAGCTGGAGTATAGTGTCCAGTTCCAGGTACCACACTATGAAAAGGATGTCAAGGTCTCAGAGAAGTGGGATTTACCAAAAATCAGTTACATAGAGAGACTACAGAAGCATTGTCCTAATCAGAGCAGAGAAGATTTAGAGGGGATAACAAGGGGTAGAGCTGGATGAGCACAGCAGGCTAAGCAGCATCAAAGGAGCAAGCAGGCTAATGTTTCGGGCCTAGACCCTTTTTCTGAAGAAGGGTCTAGGCCCGAAACATCAGCCTTCCTGCTCCTCTGATGCTGCTTGGCCTACTGTGTTCATCCAGCTCTACACCTTGTTATCTCAGATTCTCCAGCATCTGCAGTTCCCACTATCTCTGAAAAAAATTAAAGGGGATTTCAATTGCATCTTTGATTTGATTTGATTTGATTTATTGTCACATGTACCTAAGTACAGTGAAAGCTTTGTTTGTGAGCAGTATAGGCAGATTATAGTAAGCAAGGACATACACATCACAGGGTGAAAAATCTTAGACAGAGTAAGGCATACAGGTTACACTGCACAGTACATACATAAGGCAAGATCAACATTAACAAGATCAACATCATTTGAAGTTAAAAAGTCCATTCATCAGTCTAATAATGGCAGGGAAGAAGCTACTCTTGAACCTGCTGGTGTATGTGTTCAAGCTTATATATCTTCTCCCTGATTGAAGAGGTTGTAGGAGAGTATTTCCAGGGTGGGAGAAGTTTTTGTTGATGTTGGCAGCGTTTCCGCAGCAACAAGAAGAGTAAACAGAGTCCATTTCTGATGAAGAGTCTAGGCCCAAAACTTCAGCCTTCCCTGCTCCTCTGTTGCTGCTTGGCCTGCTGTGTTCATCCAGGTATTTCAGATTCTCCAGCATCTGCAGTTCCTACCGTCTCTGGTATCATGGATGGAAGGTTGGCTTCCATGATGGTCTGTGCTGTACACACCCTCTTCTGTAGTTTCTTACGGTCCTGGGCAGAGCAGTTGCTGTACCAGGCTGTTATGCACCTGGACAGTTTGCTTTCAATGATACATCTATAGAAGTTGGTGAAGGTCCTTATAGACATGCCAAATTTCCTGGGCCACCTGAGGAAGAAGAAGCGTTGCCTTCTTGACTGTCGCATCTAAGTGGGAAGTCCAGGGCAGGTTATCTGTTATTGTCACTCATAGGAACTGAATGCATTCCTCCCTTCAACCTGGGGGTGTGTTCTCCTCCTCCTTTCTTTCTGAAGTCAATGATCAGTTCTTTAGTTTTGATGACATTGAGAGAGAGGTTGTTCTCATTGCTCCACGTCACCAAGCTCTCTGTCTCCCTCCTGTATTTTGACTCGTCGTGGTTAGATATCCATCCCACTACAGTGGCGTTGTCAGCAAACTTGTAGATTGTGTTTGTTCGGAATTTGGCAATGCAGTCGTGGCTGTACAGGGAGCACAGTAGGGGGGCTGAGGACACATTCCTGGGGGTGCCAGTGTTGAGTGTTATTGTGAAGGAAGTGCGGTTATGTATTCTTACTGATTGCGATCTGTGGATCAGGAAGCTGGGCATCCAGTTGCAGAGGACAGAGCTGAGACCAAGGTCACGGAGTTTTGAGATCAGTCTGGAGGGAATAATGGTGTTGAAGGTGGAGCTGTAATCAATGAGCAGGAGTCTGATGTAGGGGTCAGTGTTGTCCATATGTTCCAGGGATAAGTGCAGGGGCTAGGGAAATGGCATCCTCTGTGGACTTGTTACATTGGGAAACAAATTGTAGGGGATCGAGGCAGGCTGGGAGACTGGAGTTTATGAAAATCATGAAGGCTTTTGATCAAAGTAAATAAGAAGAAATTGTTTCCAGTGGCAGGATGGTCAGTCAACAGCGGGCCACAAAGTCAAGTTTATTGGCAAAAGTATCAAAAGAGAGATAAGAATACATTACTTTCGAAGCGCCAGAAGGGCGATGGAGATTAATTAGTGAATTTCAGAAAGAGAATTGGATAAATTACATTGCTATCTAAAAGAGTAGAAGAATGGAACTCAATTGGATAGCTCTTTCAAATAGCCTGTACAAATAGGCAATTGGCCAAAACACTTACTTCTCTCTGCATAGCTCTGCAATTTACAGACCAACCAATTTAAACTGTTCAGATTGGCTGACACTTTTGTAGTCCAGCATAAAGACTGGAATATGGACCAGATCCTAAATGTATTGGCTTGGTAATACAGTAACACCATTCTACAGAGGCATGTGTAATCTTGCTGGAATTGGGGTGTGAATTCTGAAAGGAATGTTTTGTAAAGCACAAGATTGTTAGAAACAAATCCTCCAGAATGAGCTTTAGGGAACATGCCATAAAATATTTAGACACAAAAAGCTAAATGCTACAGATGTTGGATATCTGAAATGAAAACAGAACATGCCTGAGCCACACAGCAGGGTTTTGAAAACCTACAGGGCTAGGAACTCGAAAAAATGGGACTAATTCAATAGCTCTTTCAAACAACCAAGACAAGTCTGATGAGCTAAATAATTTCCATCTGTACTGAATGTTTAAAGGGCACTTATGACACTTGCAGTCATTTTCAACTTATAACAGGGACCGAAGATCAGCCCAGCAGATAGTACATTGTATTATAGTAATAAGAGGTCTCAGGCTGAGATGTTTCTTCAAAGTGAAGAAGGCAGTCCCCTGGTGAAGCACTCGCACCTCTCTTTACATCATCAGCTCATAACAGAATGGAAAATAATATCTGGAAAATCCAGAGTTCTGCAGAAGAGTCACTGGATTCATAGCATTAACTGTTTCTCTCTACAGTTGCTGCTGAGTTTCTCGACTGCTCTCTGTTTTTGTTTCAAATTCCCAGTGTCCTCAGTTCTTTGTTTTATTCTGGTAAATCCAGGATGTTTTTGCCTTCTCAGTCATAGATTGTGCTGGGATTGTCATAATTAGCATATCAGAGTAGGGCAAACCAAATTCAAAGCAAATACTTAAATTTCACAATTCCAATCAGTTTGCTGATTTGGTGAAATCAAGAGAGAAAGATTTGCATTTCACAATGCAGGAAATGATTTACTATAACTTTGAAGTCACTGTTGGGCTGTAGGAAATGGAGCAGCATAATTAACTCAGAGTAAGATCCCGTAAATAGTTATATGATAATTAGTGTTGTTGATTAAGGGGTAAATAGTGCCCCCAGGACACAGAGAAGAACTAACTCAATAAAGGCAGTGTACAGCAGATGCTGAAAATCCAAAATGAACACAGAGGATGCTGGAGAAACTCAGCAAATCTGGCAGCATGTGTGGAGAGAGAAACAGAGTTAACATTTCAAGTGTAGTATGATTTGAGGTTTGAAGAAAAGTCATATTGGAGTTGAAATGTTAACTTTGTTTCTCTCTCCACACATGCTGCCAGATCTGCAAACAAAAACACCCCAGTCCTTTTTTGAAAGTGTATCTTGGACTGGCTTTGTCTGAATGTATTTATTGAAATAAATGTGTTTTACAGGGTAGATGTAGCAAAAGTATTTACACTTATGGGGAAGTCCAATACGAGAGGTCATGAATATGTTAACACAAGAAAAGTCCAAAAGGAATTGAGGAAAACTTCTTTCCACAAAGTGTGCTGATCATTTCTTTTGTGCTTTCACAGGATGTGGGAGTCACTGGCTAGTTCTGAATATTTTGCACAGCCATAGGGCCTGGCACAATACCTCAGTGGTTTACACTGCTGTTTCACAGCACCATGGTTTGATTCCAGCCTCAGGTGACAGTCTCTGTGGAATTTGCACATTCTCCCTACTCTGGTTTCTTCCCACAGTCCAAAGATGTGCAGATCAGGTGGATTAGCCATGCTAAATTGCTCACAGTGTCCAGGGATGCCATGGCAAATGCAGAATTACACAGTATGGGGCTGGGTCTAGGTGGGCTGCTCTTTGGAGGGCTGGTGTGGACACAGCGGGCCGAACAGCCTGCAGCTATGCTGTAGGGGTTCTGTTGTTGACCTTAAGAAGATGGTGGCATCATCTTAGAGTCATAGAGGCCTACAGCATGGAAAAAGGTCCTTTGACCCATTGAGTCCACACCAGCCTAAACAACTACCTAACCCCTTTTTTGAGCACTTGGCCCATAGCCTTGTATGCCTTGACATTGTTCAATCAAGACAAGCATAATGAACCAAATAATTTCCTCTGTACTGAATGGTTAAATGACACAGCACTTGTCATTTTCAGCTTATAACAGGGACTGAATATCAATAGAGCAGTTGAATGTCATGCTGATTAATGCCCACCCTGAAGAAGTTTTGTCTTTCCTTCCACTAAATGCTGCCCCCTCCACACTTCACATCAGCTCTGATGAAGAGTCATCTAGACTCAAAATGTTAGCTTGTTTTCTCTCCATGGATGCTGACTGACCCGCTGTGATTTCCACCATTTTTAGTTTTCAGTACAGCTTCCAGCATCTGCAGTAATTTGCTCCTACACTGTGTTTAATTGACTGTTACACCTCTTTGAGGAACACCCTCCCTAAAGAAATTTTGCTTTTCACTCTAAGATAACAAAGTGTGAAGCTGGATGAACACAGCAGGCCAAGCAGCATCTCAGGAGCACAAAAGCTGACGTTTCGGGCCTAGACCCTTCATCAGAGCGCTCTCTCTGATGAAGGGTCTAGGCCCAAAACGTCAGCTTTTGTGCTCCTGAGGTGCTGCCTGTCCTGTTGTGTTCATCCAGCTTCACACTTTGTTATCTTGGATTCTCCAGCATCTGCAGTTCCCATTATCTTTGCTTTTCACTCTGACAGGAATTCCAGCTAAATGCTGCCCCTCCACACATCTCATCTTCCTGCCTTTGGCATGCTGCAATGCTGTAGTGAATGGCAATGCAAAATGGAGGAACAACATCTCATTCTCAGACTAGGCACTTTACAACCATCTAGGCTTAATATTGAGTTCAACACCTTCAGATTGTGAACCTATTCCCATTCCTTTTAGCTTTACTTGTTACATTCTCTGTCACCATGTACCCTCTCCACTCCCCAACTCCAGCGAAACTGTCTGTCCTTTCCAATTTGGCAGTTAGACACACCATCATTCTCTCATCCTCACATTCTGATCACTTAATCTGCACTATCAGTACCCTTTCTCCTTCAGCAATCTACTACCCCACTATTGCATAAATGCTACCCTGTCCATATTTCACGTCAACTCTGATGAAGAATCATCTGGACTAGAAACATTAACTTGCTGTCTCTCCATGGATGTTGCCTGACCAACTGTGATTCCCAGTCTGCCCAATCTCATTGCATAATTACAACTGTCGAGCCCATATAACATCCTGGTAAATCTCCTTTGCACCCTTTCCACTGTAATCACACCCATCCTATACTGTGGGTTCCAGAACTGCACACAAAATTCTTGAGCCACTACAGTCCATACAGTGTAGGTACACACTAGGAAGGGAGAAACATAAGGAGGGAGTCCTATTATTTTGATGCAGTGACAGTGAAGAAATGGCGATATATTTCCAAGTCAAGATGTCGAGTGGCTGAGATGGTAATGTTCCTATGTATCTGCTGCCCTTGTCCTTTTTAAGTGGACCAATGCAGAACCATACAAAGGGAATGGGGTATGTAATTTGCTACCACAAGTAGTGACTGCAGAGATGAGTATAGATGCATTAAACAGGCAGCGGGGTACATACATCAGAGAGAAAGGAATAGAAGGTCATGCCAACAGGGTGAGCTGAGGAAAGTGGGAGGTGCCTCTTATGAAGCAGGAATTTGTGCTGTAAGTTTTATGTAATTATGTTTTGCAGCCCAGCTACATCATCCAGATTCTGCCTGGACTCGGCTAAGTCACTGGTAGCATTCTACAATAATGGAGCTCTCCCTTGCCAGTGTAATGGAGAAGGTGCAACGAGCCCCACATGTAATTCATTTGGGGGCCAATGTTCCTGCCGACCAAATGTTATTGGGCGGCAATGTAACAGATGTGCCACTGGCTATTTTATGTTCCCCAACTGTCGACGTAAGTGGGTGCTTTACACTTACAAAATAAGGGTACAAGAATTAAGTACTTTGATACATTTTGATGACATAACAACGCACCATAAATGCTATTTAGTTAAAAAATCAAGTTCTTGGGGCCTGAAAAAATGCACGTCATTTCCTTCTGTTATGAAGTGGAGGTCAAGCCCGTCTGATAACTAAAACCGAAACACACAGAGAAGCTCGGCTCACCTCATAATCTGTTAAAGGAAGTGTGAAAAGTGATATAACCTGCCTTTCACCTCCCAATCTGTTATAAAGTGGTGGCTAACCAAATGAAATCCTTCTACTCAGTCTATAATCAACAAGTAACAATTTATTTATCTAACTCTATCAGTGTACATATTAATAGAACTACTAACAAACAAACAATTCCCCCTTAACTACTAACTATTCCCAAATGAAACAAAATTCTACAGTTCTGGTCGCCACATTCACAAAAGCTTGTGGATGCTTTGGAGAAGGTGCAGAGGAGGTTTATCAGGATGTTGCCTGGTATGGAGGGCGCTAGCTATGAAGAGAGTTTGAGTAGATTGGGATTGTTTACATTAGTAAGATGGAGTTGCGGGGGGAAACCTGATTGAGGTCTACAAAATCATGAGAGGTATACACAGGGTGGATAGCAAGAAGCTTTTCCCCAGAGTGGGGGATTGAATTATTAGGGGTCATAATTTAAAGGTGAGAGGGGAAAAGTTTAAGGGAGACATGGGTGGAAAGTTCTTTACACCGAGGGTGATGGGTGCCTGGAACATGTTGCCAGCGGAGGTGGTAGAGGTGGGCACGATAGCGTCATCTGAGATATATCTAGACAGATACATGAATGGGCAGGGAACAAGAGGGATACAGATCCTTGGAAAATAGGTTTAGATAGAGGATCTGGATCGGTGCAGGCTTGGAGGGCCAAAGATCCTGTTCCTGTGCTGTAATTTTCTTTGTACTTTGTTCTTTGTTCCATTCTGTTATGATAAATAGAACTCCCACTTACATAAAGCAAAGTAATAAAATAAAATAAATTAAAACTTAATCTCTCAAAATTAAAGCCAGGATTTGTCTCCCAGAATGCTCTGGGCCTGCTCAGCTGAACCTCAGTCCAGAGGATCTCTGTTGAATTCTTGTGTCAGGAACGCCTTTCTCCAGCAAATTCTCATTTCAGGAATGTTAGCTAAGAATGCTGCTCTACCTTTATGTAGATCATCTGTGTAGATCACAGAGAATTCTGTGAGAGCCAGTGATTTTTCTCTTTAGAGCTATTAGTTGTTAACTCTAATAGATGGCAGTTGCTCTCACACAGATTTTCAAATGCCATCTTCTCTTATACCCTTGATGACCTATTAATTTCTTACAATAGGATTGGTCCTAGGTTGGTCAAAACAATCAGATTTAAATTTAATTGATTTTTAGTTCCGAAGTGCCTGATTTAAATTAATTGGCTGATTTTCAAACTGGTTTCATTACTGATAAAAGAAACTAATGCCTGGGTTGCTAACAACACAGCTTTTTAATACAATGTCTCAATTTCAGGAGCTGTCTGTGCACCTGCACTTTTTTTAATCCTAGAAAAACACATCATCTTTTAAACGGGCCATGTACTCTTCCTCCTCCCCCTCCCCCATCATTTTACAAATATCAAATTCTGACATCCTGCTTTCCAATCCACAAATACTCTATCCAATTTTGCAACACTTCCCTTATAATAAAGCCATTGTACCACAGCTGGGAGGCATGACAGCCCCGCCACAGTAGTGAAATTCTACTGCCTATTTTTGTCAGCTTTGTCTCACCTTCTCTGATCACTTGATTATAGGATCATAGCATAATACAGTTAAGAAAGGGGCTATTTGGCCCATTGCCTGAAAGACTATCTGATTAGCCCACACGTGCTGACATGATTCCAGCGAATTTTCTACAAAACCTCTATCTCTTGAACCATCTCTACAGGGATGAACACAATTGTTGCCCTTTTAAAGCGTCAACTCACCTTTCGGAGATAACAATCAAAGAGCCCCCCCACCCCTGAAGCCTTTTCCTCTCAGGCTCAATCTAACTAAGACTGATGGAAGTGGGCAAGGCCTTGTCAAACGATATCTAGATGCACATTGGATCAAATGGCCTGTTTTAAAGTTATAACTTGCATGCACTTACATATAATTTTTAGTTTTGTTTTAAGACTATGTTACCAATAGTGTCTGTGCTATTTGCTATGATTTTGTATCTTGAGCAATCAGGATATCATGGATTATGGGGAGCAAGCAGGAAAGCGGATGTGAGGAATGTCGGATCAGCCATGATCCTATTGAACTGTGGAGCAGACTCAAGGAGCCAAATTGCCTACTCCTATTCCTATTTCTTACAGCATTATGGTCTTATAATTGATCTACCATTCCATTAGAAGGATTCAAAACTTTATTTGCATAAAAAAGATTAAGAAAAAATAGCAAACCTCTCACATCCTTTTCTTCACCTTAAGCTTGCAATTGTGGCAAACGCCTGTGTGATGAGGTCACAGGCCAATGCATCTGCCCTCCCCAAACCGTTAAACCTCCATGTGAGACATGTGAGAAACAGACCTTCAGTTACCATCCTTTAATCGGCTGTGCAAAGTGCAACTGCTCACGAGAAGGAATCATTAAACCTGCAAACCCAGACTGCAACCGACAAACTGGGCAGTGCAGGTGAGTAGAACTACATTCATCGATACTTTCATTTCTCAGCTTTCTTGAACTAACCAGCAATACGCACCAACAGAAGCCTGCGTATCGCTAGCACCTTCCTTTTAATTCATCAGGGGATGAGAGCTTCACTGCCCGAGCCAGCATTTATTGCCCATCCCCAATTTTCCTTGACAAAGTGCTGGCAAGCTAGTGTAGTACAATGTCCCTATGTACTTCACAAGCGTATTATCCTGGTTGGTCAGCGAGCCAACTCCCAGTTCAAGTAGTGAGTGAGTCTGGAATGTGCTGTGCGGGGAGTGCTGCATTGTTGGAGTGACACCTCAGGGATGAAACATGAAATCAAAGCATGAAGCATGAGGCGTTCAGCTATTCAGCCCTTCTAGCCTACTGCACCATTCAGTAAGATTGTTAATCTTCCCCCTCAATTGCACTTTGCCCAATGCCCAGTTTCTTGCTTTACCCCATATTCCCCTGATTCCCAAAAAGTTAAAAATTTGTCAGTCCTAACCTTGAATATACTTAATAATCAAGCATCCACTGTTCCCTGGCCTAGAGCATTCCAAAGGCTCATAAACCACTGAGTGAAGAAAATTCTCCTTAACTCAATTCTGAATTGTTGACCCCTTATCCTGAAACTATGAGCTGGATTTTCATCCTCCCAGCACGTACTGGGAGCTGGGAAAACGCTCAGCTTTGCAAGCCCATCTCAGGCAATATGAGCTCTGTTCACATGATTTTCATTGCCAGGAGATGGGTTCCAGCTGAAATATGGCCAGATGGCTCCAGAAGCAGTTAAGACACAGTCACAGGGGCTCTGTGGAGGCAGACTGTTAAAAAGGTCTACCTCAGCCTCAGGAAGTTCTTCCCACTGCAAAATAAAACAGGCTCTGCAGTCCTCACCCTGACACTCCCTCACTGTGCCCTCCCCCATCCATGTCACCTCATGTCCTGAGTGTGAACCTCCTAAACAACTCCTCATGGCACTTCAATCCCAGTCACCCAGTATACATTGTACAGAAGTGATGAACCCTACCATAATCGTTGATGGCTTTCCTTTATGTTAAAAACTCCAATCATTGCAGCCTTTTCAGATGTGAATCGTTCAGATCCTTTGAGGTTTCATCAGCTGAAATTCACAACACACTTAAAACAGATTAATTTGGTTCTAAATAACAATGTGAAACGTATAGAAAAAATCAGAAAGCCAGTGTTGTCAATCAAGCAGGAGCTCAGATATTCCAATAATCTAATGGCACTCAACCAAGAATACAGACAAGATTTGACTGAGAGGTCTAACACAACTGAAATACTGGAGTCCCTCCTTGATTGATAGCTCTATCTGATTTTTGCTATCAATTTCAGGGTATTTATTTACATAAGGTTGAGTGTTTTGAAGTGTTTTGTGGTGTCAACTATTGAAACTTTCAAGTGTCTGGATGCACCAGGATTTTGTATAAAGCTGGCCCAACTACAGAAAATGTGTAGAAGGTTTAACCAGGCCCATCTCCACAATTGAGCTTTCCAGGTCAGCAATTCTGGCCACTGGCTCATAGCCCGGCCCAGCCCATTCTCTTAAAGATCCACTCAGGGAAACTGGATATCCTGGCCATTTTTTTAAAGGGGTCCTGTATCATCTTAACTGGGTTAAAATCTGGCCAATTAGGCCAGGGTAATCCCCTCCCAAGACGTGGAAGGGAAGTTGGCAGGAAGGGCAAATAGTTGTGTGGGCTGGCACTAGATACATAGCTCTCCTTGTACTGCCAGTGTGGATGGTTGGTTGATGAAAGCTACCCTACCTCACCCCAGCATCCTGCCTCCGACACCCCTCTATCCAACATGCTGCAACGCAACTCCTGATTCACTTCTAAAAGTCACTTGCCCCCACCCTTGTCCCATACTGCCGAGCAGCCAGTGGCCTGGTCCTCCACAGTCTCCCATTGGCCAGAATCCAGGAAGGGATCCTCTGCAAATGCCTCTGGGTGAGCACCCACGTACGTGATAGTCACCGAGCATTCTCAAGGGAGGGGGACTTGGTGGAGGTGGAGGTGCCTCGCTTGAAAAGGTATCCACTCCCGCACTTTACCAAAAAATGGAAAATTCCAGCCAAGACTTCTAAAGTATTCCAGGGTCATATGTAGCATTTTTAACCATGTCTTCAGGTTGTTAAAGAAACGCTATATAAATCTTTAGTTATGCAGACAGCAATGGGACTTTGGAAAAGAAAATGGTTAAATTCTGCCATGATAATAAAGTGTGAAGCTGGATGAACACAGCAGGCCAAGCAGCATCTCAGGAGCACAAAAGCTGATGTTCGGGCCTGGACCCTTCATCAGCTCTCTGATGAAGGGTCTAGGCCTGAAACGTCAGCTTTTGTGCTCCTGAGATGCTGCTTGGCCTGCTGTGTTCATCCAGCTTCACACTTTATTATCTTGGATTCTCCAGCATCTGCAGTTCCCATTATCTCTGGTTAAATTCTGCCACTTTGGTTCTTTAAAAGTCGCATTTTCAGTGGACAAAGGTTTTAAAATGTTAAGAGTCTGATTATTTTAGAAAGAAATGTGCACCATAGATCATCTCTGAGCAGTTTAATTTCTTGCACATTTTCTGTTTAGATGCAAATCGAAAGTAACAGGCCGTCAGTGTGACCGCTGTTCTGTCAGCTACTCCCGTTACCCAGATTGCATTCCCTGTAACTGTAACCGTGATGCAACACAGCCAAGTGTGTGTGATCCCATAACTGGACAGTGTCTTTGCAAGGTCAGTCTTAAGGTTCTCATATGTTTTGTATTGGAACAACTGGCAGTACTTTGCAAATAAAACACAATACATGATCCATTTCTTATATTAGAGAATCATCTGACTAAAATGAAGGCCTGTTAATCATTGTGCCAAGTTGTTTAAAGAGGTATTCTATCAAACTCAGTTGTAACTGTACTTTTCCCACAGCTGTTCCAACTTTAAGTGTTCAAATACTTACGCAATTCCTTTTTGTATGTTACTGTCAAATTTATTTCCTCCACCCTTGCAGGAAGCATCTGGTAAACCCTTGCAGCAGTCCCTCAAAACCAGAACATCCCTCCTCCAAAAATGAGACCAAATCTGCACACAGTACTCGAGGTGTGGTCTCACCGAGGCCCTGTACAATTGCAGCAAGACTTCCCTGTTCCTGAACTCAGATCCTCTGATGGTCAACATACCATTTGTTTTCTTCGCCTCCTGGTGCATCTGTATGCTTACCATCAGCAACTGGTGAACAAGATCGACTGGATCTCGCTGCTCCCCCCCCCCTTTCCCAGGCTGTCACTGTTCAGATAATAATCTGCCTTTGGTTTCTGCTCCCATAGTGGATAGCCTCACTGCGCACTTTATACTCCATCTACCACGCATTTTCCCATTCACATAACTTGTCTAAATCAACTGAAACATCCCTGCATCCTCCTCACAGCTCACTCTCCCATCCAGCTTTGTGCCCCTTGCAAACCTGGAGATATTACATCATTCATATATATTATGATTTGTTAATATTGTGAATAGCTGGGGTCCAAGTACTGATCCCTGCAGTACCCCAAAAATTACTACCAGCCATTCTGAAAAATATTCATTTATTTATTTCTACACTTTGTTTCTTGTCTGCCATCCAGTTTTCTATCCATCTCACCCAATCCCATATGTTTAATTTTGCAAGCTAATTTCTTATGTCGGACCTTAACAAAAGCCTTCTGGAAGTCTAAGTAAACCACATCCACTGGGCTCCAACTTACCAACTCTACTAGTTACATCCTCAAAAAATTACTGTAGATTTATCAAGCATGATTTCCCTTTCGTAAATCCAAGCTGACTCTGTCCAGTCCTGTCACTGTTTTCAAAGTAAAAACTGAAAGAACTGCAGATGCTATACATCAGGAACAAAAACAAAGTTGCTGGAGAAGCTCAGCAGGTCTGGCAGCATCTGTGAAGAAAAAAACAGAGTTCTGAGGAGAGGTCACCAGACCTGAAATGTTAACTCTGTTTTTTGCTTCATAGATGCTGCCAGAACTACTGAGCTTTTCCAGCAACTTTTTTCAAAGTACCTTACTAATAAATCTTTTAGAAGGGGCTCGAGCATTGTCCCCACTGACAAAGTCAGGCGAACTGGTCTTAAAATCTCTGTTTTCTGTCCAGCCCCTTTACAAAATAGTGGGTTACATTAGCTATACTGCAATCCGTAGGAACAGAATCAATAGATTCTTGAAATAAAACTGTCAATGCATTCACTACTTTTGGTGCCATTCCCGAAGTATCCTGGGATGTCGATTATTGTGCCCCAGGGATTTATCAGCCTTTAGACCCATCAAATTTACAACACCATTTCACTACTAATGCTGATTCCCTTCAGTTCCTCTCTGTCACTAAACTCTATGGTCCCCAACATTTTTGGATTTCCCCAATCCCTGTCAATCCCACCCTATACCCTTTGTTATTTTGGACACATTTATAAATCGCCACTTAGACTTCTCTGTTTGAAAAATAATAACAACATCTTCAACCTCTTCCCATAGCTAAAATTCCAGAAAATTGATATATTTTTAGTAAGCGTCTGCATCCTGTACAAAAGCAGTCTGTGCATTGATAAAGAACCGTGCAATAACTAACCTTTTGTTTACAATGGCCACTCCTCACATGCTTTGGAATTTTTCAGTATTATCAATGTGTTTACAGTAGCAGATTGTGTCTGCTGTCTGTCGTGGCTCAGTTTCAGATTGGTTGGCTATTAGGAGAGTTGCCAAGCAGAGTCAGGGAGAAAAGGAAGATTCCACTGTCGGTTATGGAAAAAGATTACAGCAACAAAGGTTAAAACATTAGTTAAAAGAAATAATTTAATGATGCTAAGATAATAAAATGTGAGGCTGGATGAACACAGCAGGCCAAGCAGCATCTCAGGAGCACAAAAGCTGACGTTTCGGGCCTAGACCCTTCATCAGAGATCTGATGAAGGGTCTAGGCCCGAAACGTCAGCTTTTGTGCTCCTGAGATGCTGCTTGGCCTGCTGTGTTCATCCAGCCTCACATTTTATTATCTTGGAATCTCCAGCATCTGCAGTTTCCATTATCTCTAATTTAATGATGCTGTTGTTTTTACATTATATAGAGCAAATACTAAGAGTCTGATTTTAATTCCTTTTTATTTCTTTCCTTCCATTTTAATGGAGATTGAACCTATTAAATATGAAGAGAAGAGAATCAGATAACAAAACAACACAGAAGGGGATTATTTCAATCTGTCCTAAGCCAGCTCATTGAAGGAACTGTCCAATTAATCTCAATTGTTCATAATTTCAAAGACCTCCCTGCAGCAACATCTCCAGTCATAGAAAGCTAGAAGATAGGTGCAGGTTGAGGCCATTCGGCCCTTTGAGCCTGCTCTGCCATTCTTCACAATCATGGCTAATCACCCAACTCAATTGCCTAATTCTGCTTTCTCCCCATAACCTTTGATCCCATTTGCCCCAAATGCTATCTCTAGCTGCCTCTTGAATTCATTCAGTGTTTTAGCATGAACTACATCCTGTGGTAATAAATTCCACAGGCTCACCACTCTCTGGGTGAAGAAATGTCTCCTCATGTCCGTCCTAAATGTTCTATCCCGAATCCTCAGACTGTGACCCCTGGTTCTCTGGACCATTGGAAGAAGCCAAGATGGATCACCCACTTGGCACTTCTGGCTGAAGATTGCTGCGAAAGCTTCAGCCTTATCTTTTGCACTGATGTGCTGGGCTCTTCCATCATTGAGGATGGGAATATTTGTTGAGCCTCCTCCTCCAGTGAGTTGTTTAATTGTCCACCACCATTCACAACTGGATGTGGCAGGACTGCAGAGCTTAAGTCTGGACCATTGGTTGTGAGATCACTTAGCTCTGTCTATCACTTGCTGTGAGATCACTTAGCTCTGTCTATCACTTGCTGTGAGATCACTTAGCTCTGTCTATCACTTGCTGCTTATGCTGTAGTCCTGTTTGGTGGCTTCACCAGGTTGATACCTCACCTTCAGGTAAGCCTGATGCTGCACCTGCATGCCCTCACGCACTCTCCATTGAACCAGGGTTGATCCTCTGGTTTGATGATAATTGTTAAGTGGGAATATACCAGACCATGAGGTTGCAGATTGGACTGGAGAATAGTTATGCTGCTGTTAATGGTCCACAACATCTCATGGATGCCCAGATTTGAGTTGCTAGATCTGTTCCTAGTCTGTCCCATTTAGCAGGGGGATGGTGCCACACAACACAGTGGAGAATATGCTAAATGTGAAGATGGGATGACTTCCTCACAAGGACTGTCATTCTTACCAATACTGTCACAGATAGTTGCATCTGCAGTTGGCAGTTTGGTTAGGATGCGGTCAAGTATGTTTTTCCCTCTTGCTGCCCTCACCACCTGGTGCAGACTCAGTCTAGCAGCTGTATCCTTTAGGACCCAACCAGCTTGATCAGCAATGTTGCCATGAGCCACTGTTGGTGGTAGACATTGAGATTCCCCACCCGGAGTACATGTTGTGCCCTGGCCACCCTCAGTGCATGTCTAGCGATAATACCACTAGGCCATCATCTCCACAGCTCACATGCTTGTTCCTATTGTGTAATTATTGTTTGGGGACCTATAAATTATCCCCACAAGGGGCTTCTTTCCCCTACTATTCCTCATCCCCACTTAAACTAATTTTTCATTCTGAGCTCCTGTACTAAGGTCATCTTGAATGATTGCACTAATTTTAATTTTCAATTTGAGAGACTGGGAGATCACAAACTGTGGAGCATTAGAAAATTTCAGAATTGAGATTAATAATTATTGTTGTGTAAAGATATTAACGGATCTGTATACCAAATGGAGTTCAGATACGGATCAGTAATGATCTGTTTGTGATTCAGAGAGCAGGTTCAAGGGTCTTTTAGGAACAGAAGGATGCCAGTGTCAAATGATGTGATTGGTAAATGGAATGAAAAGAGCAGGATTTGGTCCAGAATGAGTAGATAGGAGAGAAGCTAGATACTCAGGTAGATTTGGCTTTTTTAATTCATTCATGGGATGAGGGTGTTGCAGGTGAGGCAGCATTTATTGCCCCTGATAAATGCCCAGAGGGCAGTTAAGAGTCAGCCCCATTGCCGTGAGTTCTGGAGTCACATGTAGACCAGACCAGGTAAACATGGCAGTTTCCTTCCCGAAAGGGCATTAGAGAACCAGATGGGCTTTTCCATGATAAATGACAATGGATTTATGGTCATTATTAGGTTCTTAATTCCAGATATTGATTGAATTGAAATTTCACCATCTGCTGTGGTGAGATTTGAACCTGAGTCCCCAGAATGTTATCTGGGTCTCTGGACTAACCGTCCTGTGATAGTATCACTAGGCCATTGCCTTCCCATTGCTGAGTGAGGAAATGGAAGCGATACAACTGAATCATAAAGAAGTTTTAGGCTTCTTGCACTTGTTAGAGATGGCATGGAGAAGACCGTAGAAATCCAACAACAAAACAGGAGTGCAACTTGGCTTTGATTGTTGCCCCGATGGTATATTGGGTGACAGATCTTTGGTATGTGTATTTATTCTTTCTCACTTTAATCTAAGCTACATGTGCATTTAATGTTAAAATACTGTGAATAAAGCAAATGTCTACAAATGCTGAAAAGCAAAATAAAAATGAGAAATGTTGGAAATGCTCAGCAGTCCAAACAGTGCCTGAGGAGAGAGAACCCCAATAATTGATCTGAAATATTAACTCGTGCATCTGCACACTCTGCTATTTATACTGAACATCGAAATACATTTATCAGAGTGACTCAAACATTATATTCAAGATGACAAATATCAGTGCTGATACAAACTTTAAATTCTTCTATTTTGCCCATTTTAGGAGAATGTAATTGGTGCGCAGTGTGACATCTGCCGACCTGGCTCATTCTATCTGGATCCAGCCAATCCCAAAGGCTGCACCAGCTGCTTTTGCTTCGGGATAACGAATGAGTGTCGAAGTTCTAATAAGTCCAGGACTAAAGTGAGTGAAGAAATGCACGTTGTTAATTTAAAAATTTTTCCAAATTTGTGCTTAGCACTGAAATACGCATGATAATTAGAAGTTTTTTTGTTGAGAATTTGGATTGGAAAGATTTTAGGTAAATAGATACATCAGAGTAGCCAGTTCTGATTGACGTATTCCTGGGATGCCATCACACAGCTTCCAAATATTCTACTCTCGTCGCCCTATCATTTGCCTGACAAGGTGAGGTCCCTGGCTACAATTAATGTGGGAGTGAATGGGGACATCAGAACTGGATACTGGAAATCAGAAATATAGGGTGTACACGCTGGTTATACTTGACAGGGCTTCCAGCGGCTGTGGTGAAAGATAGAGACAGCTGAATTTTGCATGTTCCTTATAGGCTGGCTGGGAGCACATGACTAGCGTCAGAAATAACTCCCAGAGTCTTCCTTGCAGCATGACGGTTGATGACAACATATCCACCAGCAGCTACTTTTCTCCATGGTACTGTACTTAAAATTCCTTAAGAAGAAGAACCACAGGTTCTCAGTGCCTTGATGACTTTTTCACTTGAGTGTTGCCTATAGCAATATCCAAGAGAATAGTTTGCCATTCCTGGATGGTCCAAGGTCTTTCTCAAAGGTTGGTAATACTAGTATATATGAGATTTACCCATGTTAATGAAAGAATGTGCTCCTTGAGTATTATTGGAGCTGCATTCATTCCATCACACACCCAGCTTGTGCCTTGTAGATTGGGTGGACAGACATAGAGATAAAGCACCCATTTCAAAAAGACACAGCCTCTGACCTGCTCCTGTAGCCGTGACATATATGCGATTGGTCCAGATGAGTTCCTGGGGTACGGTAGATTCATACCTGATGCAGCTTTGCTGGCAGCTACTTCCAACCTGGCCAGCCCATTCTTACCGTTTAAAAGACTTTCATGCTTATGTTTGGATTGGGTTAAATAATAGATTAATTGTCAACTTCTGCTACCTTTTCTTTAACTCATTCATGAGATGGGTATAGTACTGGCATTACAGTGGTGCCAATACAGCCACCATACTGGTAAGAAAGGAGTTCCAGGATTTTTGACAAAAGTAGTGAAGGGGTGGCGATATAGTCCCAAGTCAGATCTAACTTGTGTACATATTGTTATATTACACTGAATTAGATACAATGAAACAGGCCATTCTGTCCATCTGGGCTATGTCAGTGATATTGGTCTAGGCATGATTTCTCCAAACTCGATTTGTCATGCCTGCTCAATAGATATTTTTATTCCTTCATCGTGTGTTTATCCAGCCTCCCCTTAAAGGCATCTGTGCATTCAGTTTAATTATTCGGAATGGTTGTAAGTTTCACATTCTAATCACTCTGCTGAAGGCTGTATTTTATTTGTAAGTCACTATCTTAGTTCTGGTCCCTACTATCCTAGTACTTGTCAGCCATTCAATAGGATCATGGGTGATCTGACAGTCCTTAAGTTCATTTTCCTGCCCTTTCCCATTATGCTTGATTCTCCTACTGACTCAGAATCCTCCTCACCCTGAAATATAAACAAGGACTTTGCCCGCACAGCTCAGGCAAGGAGTTCCAAAGATTCTCAACCCTCTGAGAGAAGAAATTCCTCCCCCTCTCACCTCATCCTTTTATTTTGAGACTATGCCCTCTGGTCGGAGACTTTCCCATGAGGGGAAACATATTCTTAGCATGTACCCTGTCAAGGCCCTTAAGAATCCTTTATGTCACCTCTCGTTCTTCTAAGCTCCAAAGAGTAGAGTCCCAACCTGTTTAGCCTTTGCTCACAAGACAATCCCTACATTTTGGAGATTATGTTTCATACATAAACAGTGCTAATTGAACACAAGAATGTTTTTAATTGTTGATTTAGTTTTGATGTTGCAGTTTAGATTCATACTTTCCTTTAGCATATGCAAATGAAGAAATGGAATTTACTCACGGGGAATAAACAGAGTATTCCAGTTGTTTATAACCAACGGAGTAATACCGTCGTTGCTGACGTTCAAGAACTACCAGATGTTATTCGTGATTTATACTGGTTAGCCCCGGAGTCCTACCTGGGAGACAAGGTAAATGAAGCATAACACTGTGGAGTCAAATCAAGCCATAAGATGCTGCGGGCTGCCAGGCTAATCTATTAGCAGGCTAATCTGTTATTCTCTGCTTCAACTGCTGAACCTAATCTCACTCTCCCACTTCATTTTCTTTAACAATCTGCTTTCTCAAGCAACCAATATGGATTCTGCTTTAGCAGTAGTTTGTGAAATAGTTGCATCTACTAACTGAAATCTGTTCTTTCTAACTTCAG
The DNA here is from genome assembly GCF_030684315.1 of Stegostoma tigrinum. NCBI lineage: Eukaryota > Metazoa > Chordata > Chondrichthyes > Orectolobiformes > Stegostomatidae > Stegostoma > Stegostoma tigrinum. The sequence continues at coordinate 126,911,864 of NC_081358.1, read as the reverse complement.
TTCAAATGTTTTTTCAAATGAACATTTCTTACACAGCTTATGCGTATTAGTGGCAAGGTCAGCATTGTACTCATTCCTAACCATCAACTTGACACTACAAGCAATATCATTAGAATTATTCAGAAACTTTGCTAAACTTGAAGACCTCTTCTGCATTACTGTCTTACCTCCTCACCTTTATGCTTAAAAGCACTCAATTTTCAATGCTTCAACACAGCTTCAGAAGTAACTGCTCATCAATTTTCCACCAGGTCTCTTCATATGGTGGCCTCCTGACATATCAAATAAAATCCTTTGGTTTACCTAGTGAAGGGATGACTTTACTTGAGAAAAAGTCCGACGTTGAATTGCAAGTGAGTACCCTTCTTTGCATGTAACTAAATACAGGGTTTGTGAAATTAGTCGGTGGCCCTAAGGTATGACCTGGTCACAGAGGGGACATTTATGTGCAGTTTTCCCATCGCATTCAGTTCTGTGCATCTCAGGAAGGAAATATTAATGGATAGAAAATGAACATATTTAGAGGAAACTTGGTGTTCCCATGTATCTACTGCCCCGGTCTTGTGGGTTTGGAAGGTGCTGTTGAAGGTTAAATGACAAAGACAGGTTGTATTGACAAGGATCGTATTTCTCAAAAAGATGAAGGGATGATTTAATTGAGGTAATTAAATGATTAAGGAATTTGAGAGGCTGGCTGGAGAGAAACAGTTTCTTCTGTTGAAGGGAAGTCAGGAACAGGTGTGAGATAACCTTAGAAATAGATCCAGCTCTTTAGGGGATCACAGTAATAGGAGTGAAAATCTGGAACTGTCACTCACAAGAAACTATCGAGGCTGGTAGGGTCAATTAAAATACAGAAAACAGATCATTAGATTTTTGTTGGGTAAGGGTTATGCAATCAAGGTGGGTAGTTGGAGTTAAGAAACAGAGCAGCCAGGATTGAATGGAATGTGGAACAGCATCAAAGATCAGAATGACGTTGTTCTGCTTCTGTGCTCCAAAGTGCAATCACAACATTGGAAATGAAGTCAGTAGGAGAAACATAACATGCATGTACTCTGTTACAGCAAAATTACTTCAACACTTTTATATTGGAAGGAATCTACACTGTGCCACGTGACAATGACCACCATTTTGAATTATAGCTGCAATCCAAAAACCAAACCACTTAATTAGTTAGGATGCACTTGTAGCTGGCCAGTGTTCACATTAATTGACAATGCTAGCAGTTGCAGCTTTTGTGCAACTTGATGTATTCGTGGAACTTGTAATGGCAGGTCAGATCAGACGTGTGATTTTCAGAAAGGCCCAGTGGAGCCTGATTACATTAGTGAAGGTGTTGATGAGCAGAGTGAGATCTATCCCCTTATCTACCCCAAGACTGTAAGAAATAAGAACAGAAGAAGGTGAATAGATAGTGTCAAGCTTCTTGAGTGTTGTTGGAGCTGCACTCATCCAGGCAAGTGGGGAGTCGAGCCTACTCTGTCATCAAAAGGAGCATAGCTGACCTGATGCCCCTCACATCTGCTTTCCTGCCCTTTCCCCATAACACATGATTCCCCGACCGATCAGGAATCTGCCTCTCTCAGTCTTAAATATACACAAGGACTCTGCCCCACAGCTCTCAGTGGCAAGGAGTTCCAAAGTCTCAAAACCCTCTGGGAGAAATAATTTCTCCTCACCTCTATCTTAGGTGGGTGCCCCTTTATTCTGAGACTAAAGAAACTACTTCTGAGACTATTATCCAGTCAATTTCCTCATCTGCCATTTGAATAAAATCTGTCTTTGAATATTAACAATTTATTCAAAAACATATGGTGAATGTACAATAACATAATAAACTATAGGTGTAAACATTAGCAGATAAATATTGACTTCTCTTTTTAGGGAGAACAGATGACTATCGTATACTTTGATCCCCGGAATCCACTTCCAGATCGAGTTTATCATGGACATGTCCGACTTTTAGAGGTAAATGAAATTCTATTGATGGTAATTTAATCATTTGTTATATTCAGTAAAGTTAAGTAGAATTTTACTACTCAAAAACAGACCATTCAGCCCAACATTCTATTCTATTGTAACGAAGTGTGGAACTGGATGAACACAGCAGGCCAAGCAGCATCTTAGGAGCACAAAAGCTGACATTTCAGGCCTAGACTCTTCATCAGAAAAGGGGGATGGGGTGAGGGTTCTGAAATAAATAGGGAGAGAGGGGGAGGCGGACACCTCCTCCCACTCACCCTCCGGCAAAAATTCCATCCCCATTCCCAATTCCTTCACCTCTGCCGCATTTGTTCCCGAGATGAGGCATTCCACTCCCGCACATCCCAGATGTCCGCAATCTTTACGGACCGCAACATCCCCCCCCGCAGTGGTCGCGAACGCCCTTGGCCGTGTCTCCCGCATTTCCCGCAACACATCCCTCACACCCTGCTCCCCACAATAACCGCCCAAAGAGAATCCCCCTCGTCCTCACATACCACCCCACCAACCTCCGGATACAACACATCATCCTCCGACACTTCCACCATCTACGATCCGGCCCCACCACCCAAGACATTTTTCCATCCCCACCCTTGTCTGCCTTCCGGAGAAACCACTCCCTCCGGGACTCCCTTGACCGTGCCACACTCCCCTCTAACCCCACCACACCCAGCACCTTCCCCTGCAATCGCAGGAAATGCTACACTTGCCCCCCACACCTCCTCTCTCACCCCTATCCCAGGCCCCAAGATGACTTTCCATATCAAGCAGATGTTCACCTGCACATCTGCCAGTGAGGTATACTGTATCCACTGTACCCGGTGTGGCTACCTCTACATTGGGGAAACCAAGCGGAGGCTTGGGGACCGCTTTGCAGAACACCTCCGCTCGGTTCGCAATAAACAACTGCACCTCCCAGTCGCGAACCATTTTAACTCCCTCTCCCATTCCTCAGACGACATGTCCACCATGGGCCTCCTGCAGTGCCACAATGATGCCACCCGAAGGTTGCAGGAACAGCAACTCATATTCCGCTTGGGAACCCTGCAGCCCAATGGTATCAATGTGGACTTCACAAGCTTCACAATCTCCCCTTCCCCCACTGTGTTCCAAAACTAGCCCAGTTCGTCTCCTCCCCCAACTGCTTCCCAAAACCAGCCCAGCTCGTCCCCACTTCCCTAACCTGTTATTCCTCTCACCTGTCCCCTCCTCCCACCTCAAGCCGCACCTCCATTTCCCACCTACTAACCTCATCCCACCCCCTTGACTTGTCAGTCCTCCCCGGACTGACCTATCCCCTCCCTACCTCCCCTCCTATACTCTGCTCTCCACCTATCTTCTCCTCTATACATCTTTGGTCCGCCTCCCCCTCTCTCCCTATTTATTTTAGAACCCTCTCCCCATCCCCCTCTCTGATGAAGGTCTCGGCCCAAAACTTCAGCTTTTGTGCTCCTGAGATGCTGCTTGGCCTGCTGTGTTCATCCAGCTCCACACTTTATTATCTTGGATTCTCCAGCATCTGCAGTTCCCATTATCTCTGATTCTATTCTATCGATAATGTCTCATGCAAGGGTCTTTCCAATCCTACTTCATCCCACCGAATTTCATATCTGTCTATTCCTTTCTCCCTCATATTTTTACTGAGCTTCCCCATAAATGCATCTATTCTAATCTCCTCGGATACTCCTTGTGGTAAAGGTCACGACAGGAGTTCGCAGGTTAATGTCCTGGACTTTGCCATTTTCAGTTACACTGTCAGCAACCTTTCTTCATTATATGGTCAGGAGTGGGAATGTTTCCTAATGACTACGCAAAGTTCAGTCCTGTTTGCAACTCCCTAGATACCGAAATAGTCTATTTCCACTTACAAAAGGACCAGAACAGCATTCAGTCAGAGCTGATAAATGAAAAGCAACATTTGTGTCAGACAATGACCATCTCCAAAAAGAGAGAATCTAACCATTCCTCTTTAATAGCATTACCATGACCGAATCTCTCCTGATCAGCATCTTGGGGGTTACCATTGACAAGAAACTGACTTGTACTGGCTATTTAAATACTGTGCCAACGGCATAGGTCAGAAGCTCAGGATTCTGCTCTGAGTAGGTCACTTCCTGACTTCCAGAGCTTGTGTGCACAGCTTACTATGCACCAACCGGGACTACAATGGAATACTCCTGACTTGCCTGGATGAGGGCAGTTCCAACAACTCAAGAGGGTTGACACTATCCAGGATCAAGCAACCTGCTGGTCCCCCTGACCATCCACCATTTTCCGCACTCATGCTTCTGATGCAGGTGCTCAGTAGCAGCAGTGTGTAATATCTATAAGTTGCACCACAACAATTTTCCAAGTCTCCCTTGACAGCACCTGTTCAGCTACCTGATAATCATTTTGAATACTTAAAAACCCAATGATGGACCATTTTCTTGGGCTGACTGTTTTCTGAAAAAAGGAGCCCCCTATCTGTTTAGGTTTTCTGATGTTTACAACTTTTTGGTTCTTTTAACATTCCTATAAAATATTCCTCATTTGATGACAAGTAAAATGTTTTAAAAATGCTGAAATGTCCAATTAAAAATGGAAAAGTTAGCTATCTGTTCCATTGACAGGATAACTTTCGACATGCTGTCATTAACACTCCAGTAACTAGGGAAGACTTCATGCTTTTGTTGAGCAATTTGGAGGAACTACACATTAGAGCACTTTATTATTCACAAACACAACGCCTTTCCCTTGGCCAAGTTCAACTCGAGGAAGCCTCTGTTTCTGGAACTGGAAATCCTGCTACTGATGTGGAAGTGTGCTCATGTCCCCCAAACTACTTGGGAGATTCTTGCCAGGTAGGACCTGTCATTCACTGAAGTACACATTTTTTCTGTGATATGCGACATAACAATTTTGAACATTTTAGCTTTTGAAAACAAAATAGGTGTCTTGATAATTGAATATTTTGTCTTGTGTCCAGGACATGAAGTGTTGTTCAAAATCCTGGTTTTCTTTATTTTTAACATTGTGAAACAGGCACTAATTTGACTAGGAACTGTTAATCTAATAACTTTCCAAGGGGTTGACTCTGCTGGGATAGAACCTGCTCACAAATTAGTCTTGCAGCTTTCTTAAAAAGTGTATCAGTCCTTATTTCTGTACGATTTAACATCACAAGTGTGTGGATGTGTAAAAGAATATGCTTGCCAATTCATAAAGCGTGTATTTTACCTCAAATTACTTTGTTTCCAGCTGACAGATGGTTGGTTTAATATTTTATAAGTTGATTGTATATCTGGCGATCCATTCCACTCAGTAATGTAGTGACTGTAATGGGTTTAATAAATGCTACATTGACATGCTTAACATTTGTAGTATGTTTTGTTTATCCCTTTGTGATGATTTTATGCTTTACACATATTTATTCCTTAAAGTTTTTATATTTCTTGCTGATTGAGTTCTGTAGCAAATATTCTCAGTTGTTTCTGAGTTTGGTTTTATTTGGCATATAATATCATCAAATAATAAGAAAAAGTATAGAATATTGGCTTGCTCATGGGTTAGAGAATTTGAGTTAACTTGAACAAGATGAAGATTTGTTTACAGCTGCTGTTTCTTCAGTGAGTGAATACTTTTATATTGTCACTGGAGAAGTACATATTATTTATTAAAACTATGTGTAACTTTCAGTGCTGTATATATTATAGATCCATTCAGGGAAACTGTGTGAATTGCATCTTTTATATTAATACATGACTAATTTATTTTTTCTGATTTTTGCTTACTTTTACCTCTGTAGTATTATCCGTTTCAGCTACTCTTCCACTCTCCACAAATTTAAGAAAGAAACAGAGAAAATAGGAGCAGAAGTAGGCCATACAACCCTTTGAACATGCAAAACTGAGCTGCCCGTATTCTGCTTAACACTATGTCCTATTAGCCACTACCCTTTTGCCCGTTGACACTGCCTCTTAATTTGGCCACACATCGGCTCTAAACTTCTCATCCTTGGAATCAAAATGTCTTCAACCTTCCATAACCTACTCCAGCCCTACAACCCCAGGATCTCTGTGTTCCTCCAACTTTGGAAGTAGTTCATGGGGCTCCTAGGACTCCAAAAATTGGACAAGGAAACTTCCAGATGATTGCTACATACCACATCCCGCAGCTGATGAATCAGTGCTCCTCCATATTTATCACCACTTGGAGGAGGCACAGAGGGTGGCAGGGGCACAGAATGTACTCAAGGGTCTTCAAGGTTTACCACTAAGAGCGACTTCACAGCACCCCTACTGACACAGGTGGTTAAATCTGAAAGAACATAGCTGCTAGTCTTGGTCTGCTGTAGATGATGAGACAACCAATAAGAAGTAGAAGCATACTAGACATCCTCAGCAATCTATTTGTCCCAGATGCATCCGACTGTGACAGTATCAGCAGGCAGTTCAGAAAAGGTTCACTAGAGTGTTTCCTGATATGGAAGGACTACCTTATGATCAGAGCTAAATAAATTGGCACCGTACTTAGTGGAGTTTAGAAGAATGAGAGGTGATCTGATTGCAGGGAGGATGTTTCCCATCATGAGAGAGTCTCAGATCTTTATGAGTCTTTGGAACTTTTTGCCTCAAAGAGTTGTGGTGGCAGAGCCCTTGTGTATGTTTGAGACTGAGGTAGATAGACTCTTGATCAGTTGGAGAATCAAGGGTAATGGCAAAAGGGCAGAAAAGTGGATGTGAGGAATGTTGGATCAATCATGATCCTGTTGAAATATGTTGTAGGCTTGAGGGCCAAAATACCTACTGCTGCTCCTATTTCTTATAATCTTATGGTCATTGGACAGGTCATCCATATGCTGTCTTTCAGTTTATCGTGTTGTGTGGCATTGTCACTGTGCTAAATAGGATAGATTCGCAACAGGTTTAATTAGTCAAAACTGGGCATTCATGACATGTTGTTGGGTCATCCACAGCAAAGTTTCACTCAGCCACAATGTAAAACGTTGTGTCCTGCCATACCCCCACTCAAATGTAATTGTCAGACAAGGGACCAACCTTGATTTCATGAAGAATATGGCAGGGCATGCCTTGAGAAGCACCAGGCACACCTAAACATGTGGCAACAACCTTGTGAGCTTACACTATAGGAACACTTGAATGCCAAGAGTGTAGACATCCATAAATAGCACTGAAACTTATAAGAAAATGAGTGGACTTGACTGAGTGGATGTGGAAAGAGTGTTTTGAGAATATAGAAGTACTGGAGTAGGAAACAGTTCTGAAGAAAGGTCATTGGACCCAAGACATTAACTCTGCCTTCTCTTCTCAGATGCTGCCAGACTCATGAGTTTTTCCTGCAGTTTCTGTTTTTGTTAGAGGAGCAGGGATGTCTTGCTGCAATTATACAGGGCTTTGGTGAGACTACACCTGGAATATTGTGTATAGTTTTGGTTTCCTAATCTAAGGATAGGTATCCTGGCCGTGGAGAGAGTGCAATGAAGGATGGCAGGACTGATGTATGGACAGAGACTGGATTGGTCAGGACTATATTCACTCGAGTTTAGAAGAATGCAGAGGGATCTCATATTAACTTATGAAGCAAAATGCTGAGAGTCATGAATTCGCACAGAACTTGGGCCATTGATCCAAACAACTCTTCATGTTCTGTTTTAATGTTCAGCCATTGGGCACAACTCTCTGAGTAGTATTCTACCTTCCATTTCTGAATGTTATAGATTCTTGTAATTTTTGAGGGAATTATACATAATTTCTAGATATTCTCTAACCATCCCATTCAGACATATTATAGCACACCTCTGGAGCAGCTAGGACTTGAACCCAAGCCTCTGGGCTTAGGGGTAGGGATGCTTTCACTGTGCCACAAAAGCCATTTCTAGGCAGAGAATTTGGTACAATAGAAGTGTTAGAAGTGCTGCTTTGTCCACCTGGGTCGGGAGAGGAGGGGGATCTTTTTGTTTGTGCTGTTAAACACAGATCCTGTTTGTCCTCTTGCATGAATATAAAAGATGTCATGGTTACTATTTTAAAGAAGAGCAAGAGAATTCCCACTACTGTCCTGGCTGATATTTATCTTTCAAACATCATCAAATTGGTGACAGGTCGTAACCAGAGAATATAAATTTAAGAAAATTGTGAAATTTGCTGGAAGGCAGCTAAGGAGGCTTCCAATGGTAACAATCAAAAGAGAATTTTAAATATACTTAAAATGGACTAATTCGCAGGAGCGCAGATAAAGATCAGACGACTGGAACTAAATAAATAGTTATTTTCATTTTCATGGGACAGTCACAGTGAGCTGAACAGCTTCCTTCTGTGCTGTAAAACTCTGTGAAATGAATAAGAAGTGAATTAATTTTCGATGTGATGGTTAAGCCAGGAATGTCAATCTGAGGAACTTCCTGCTTTTATTTGAAAAGGCTTAAGGGGCATATTATGTCCACAAACATTGCCTGAGTTTAACATCCTGTCATTAAGGTATTCCTCTAATGTTGTAAAAGCTCATCAGTGCTCCACTGAAATGTCAGTTTTGAATTAAAAATTCATGCCCTGGAATGGAAGTTAAACACAGAATCTTGCATTGGCAGGCAATAAACCAGCAAGTTTGCTGCCACCATCCTCTTTAAGAGTAGGAAACGACAGGGCTTCCTTGCTCTAGTGTGGTTCAGTAAAAAAAAACTTCCTGGTCTAAACTAAAAGTGTCTCTTGTTGTTAATAGAGACAGTAGGAACTGCCAATGCTGGAGAATCTGAAATAACAAGGTGTAGAGCTGGATGAATACAGCAGGCCAAGCAGCATCAGAGGAGCAGGAAGGCTGACATTTCAGGTCTGAACTCTTCTTCAGAAAAAGGGCCTGGACCCAAAACGTCAGCTTTCCTGCTCCTCTAATACTGCTTGGCCTGTTGTGTTCATCCAGCTCTACACCTTGTTATCTGTTGTTGTTAATACCTGGTTTATTGTCTGTTAGTAACTAGTTGCAGGTTACATTGTTACAGAGACTTTTAAGAGGCCCCAATGTTAGTTCTCATTCCTTACAGATCTCCAGCTCTCCACAAGACGGCATCATGTGTAATATTGCCATTTTTAAAATTATGGTTTGTAGTCTACAAGGATTTATAATATGAAACAAAATCCGCTGATGAACAGGGATTGTGGCAGCATTCTGGGAGTACATGTTTCTTGATAAAGGAAATGTAGTCTCCTTACTCAAGAATCAAACAATCCAGTCACAGTTCACCTAATCAGTTCAGATATCCTTTATTGCATTCCATTGACAGTAACCTCATTTAAAGGTACATTGCTATAGATTTCTGACAATATTTCAATTGTGCAAAGATCACAACTAGAGTTTACACATTCACAGCTGTGATGCTATAATATTTTGACAGCTGTTTAAATATTTACAAAGGAATTATGATACAGTGAAAAATTTAAACTTCAGGTGTGACTGCTCATTTGTAACTAAATTGGTAGGTTGAGAATGAGCTGTCTGTACTTTGCTAATTAATCTAGTCTCTTTGATAGGAATACCCCTACAACCATCTGTGATTGGGCTCATTACCAAATGCATTAATTTTCCACTTTCAAATGGAATGCAGAATATAGGGGAATTGGACAGGATGTTTGCCCCGCTCATAATATTCATTGCAATGTGTTGCACCTTAGAACGGAGGAACTTGCTTTGTCTCAGCAGGCAGTTGTTTATTTAGTGATGGAGGGCTTCCAATTAACCCTTTAACTTTGAGAGATTGTCTACCATCATTACTTGAATGGCCAGTCTGTCGCCAGACACGATTTTGCCAATTCTGAGAAACCATTGCTGGGTGATAGTTTCCCACAAAGTAGTAAAGTACAGAAGATGCCTTTAAACCCATCAAGTCTCCATTGACAAAATAGCTACTCTACATCTGCATTAGGCCCTCTTCTCAGCACTTGGCAGATAGCCTTGAATGTTATGACGTTTCAAGAGCTCATCCAAGCACTTTTTCAAGGTTTCCCACCTCAACAATTCTCCCGGGAAGTGCATTCCAGGCCCCCACCACCGTCTGTGTGAAAATGTTTTCCTTAAATCCCCTCTAAGCCTTCTGCTCTTCTCCTTAAAATTATGCACCCTGAACCCCCACTTGAGAGAGACAAAATCCCAAAACCTACCCTAGGTTACTATTAAGGGGAGGCAATGGCCTAGTGGTATCATGACTGGACTGTTAATCCAGAGATCCAGATAATGTTCTAGTACCAGGGTTCAAATCCTGCCATGGCACATGGTGGAATTTGAGAATCTAATGATAACCACGAGTCCATTGCCAATTGTCAAGGAAAATCCGATCTGGATTCACTATGTCGTTTAGGGAAGGAAACTGCTGGACTGGACTGCATGTGACTCCAGATCCACAGTAATGTGGTTGACTCTGAACTGCCTGCTGGGTAATTGGAGATGGGCAACAAATGTTGCCTGGCCAGCAATGCCCTCATCCCATTACAAAGTATTTGCAAATATGAGGTATGAAATTTTGTTTCACACGAGCACTTAGGGTCTGGAATACAATCCCTGGAAATGTGGTGGAGGCAGGTTCCATTCCAGCAGCCTGGAGAGCACTAGATGGTTATATGATCAGTGATAACATGCAGGGTTATGGGGAAAAGGTAGGACAATGGCACTGAGTGATGATGCTCATTTGGAGAGCCCGTACAGACACAATAGATTGAATGCTTCCTTCTGCATCCTAACAATTGTGTTATCTTGTGGATGTGATTACTGGTTAGTTATAAAACAATCATGTGGTTTCACAGAGTCATTATGGATTTATGAAGGTTGACTCTTTGAGGTTTTTGAGGATGTCTGTAGCAGAGTTGATAAGGAGGAACCAGTGAATGTAATTTATTTGGTTATCAGAAACTTTTGACAAAAGTGCCACACAGCAGGTTAGTAAAGAAAATTAAAGTGATGGCATGGTGTTGGTGGTGATGGGGGGTGGCAGTAACATAGTATCATGGATTGAGGATTGAATTACAGGTAATGAACAGTGTAGAAATGAATGGATCTTTCTCAGGTTGGTAGACAGTAGCCAGCCACAAAGACCAGTGCTTGATTCCCAGTTGCTCATAATCTATCTTAAGTGTTTGGATATGAGGCTCAAATGTAGTATCTCCCCATATGTGGCTCAGTTTAAATTTTTGTCTGAAAGTGGTCCTGTGAAGCACCTCAGAATGTTTTATTATGTAAAAGGTACAATATTAATAATGATTGTTGTTTTTAAGAGGAAGTTCTTTCAGCAGCTGCTATGTTTGCCACGATTCCTTTTCAGCACTTTTCAGAGGAATAAATGAAAATTTCTTAAAGTTGGCCCTTCCCTAAATTGCCATGCCTCTCTTTGGAATACTCAGTCAAATTTTCTTTTAAGATTGCTCAGAGGCAGTTTAGTAACTGCTGACATTGTATATCTCACCCTTTGAACTCTGTACTCCCCTGCAAGTTATTGAGCCAATCGTCGCTGCTTGAGTCTCTGGCACTGTTGGCATTGCAACTTGCTATTTTTCCAAATTTTTTTGATGCAGTTCCAAAGCACAATAATATACTATTACACCATTCTTCAGTTAGAGGTTCATCACCACAAAACAAACATAAATTTGTACATGAGACACAGGTTTTTCTGGGGTAGCTCACAGAAGTTATTGGGTTACACCCTTTGCTATTGACTGGGGTAAGAAATTCCCAAATCCACATTATAGATGCATTTGACATCAGGGATGTCTGGGTTAATCAGCTGGTAAACAGTCAGAATTTGCTATGCACTTGAGCAGCAACATTTTTACATTAAGTATGTAGCTTTTTGATATTCTAACTTTTCTTGGAGGACTAACTTTTTTAAACTATTGAAAACATTGTGGATAGGAATCTCAAAATTGTTTTGGTACAGGAGGCCATTCAGGCCATCATGTCCGCACCAGATCCCTGAGCATTTTGAATTACTGCCAATGTTGCACCTTATCCCGTAACTCTGTACATTATTTCTAACTAAGTGCTGATCCAATACCTTCTTGAATCCTTTGCTTGAACCTGCCTCCACCACAATTCCAGGTAGTCCATTCTAGAACCTGACAACTCTCTGTACGAGAATGAATCTCTCGCATTGCACTTTCTTCATTTGTAAAACTATGCCTGCTGATTCATGATTGTTTGACAAGCAGAAACAGTTTCTCCCTTTCTACTCTGTCTTAGCCCATCATGATTATGAAAATTTCTAACAAATTTCTCCTCAGCCATTTCCTCTACAAGGAAAACAAATCCAAATCCTCCAATCTTTACTCATGGATGAAATGCCTCTACGCTTGAACCACTCTTTTCTGTACTCTCTCCAATCCATTCACATACCTGCTGAAGTGTATTGCCCAGAACTGCACACAACACCATGGCTGAGATTTAACTAGTGCCTTACAGAAGTTAATCTAATGTCCCTATCAGCTTAGTTGACTGGGCAGCTCGTTTGCTGACACAAAATGATGTTAACAGGGTAAGTTCAATTCATTACCAGCTGAGGTTACCATGAAGGGCTCTCTATCTCAGCCTCTCTCTGCACCTGAAGGTTTGTGACCCTCAGGTTCAACTCACTGCCAGTTGTTATGTGTTTAGTAGGATGATGGCAATTTCACCTTGCTTTTGTACTGAATATGAAATCTCGTGTGTCACTGAAGTGTTTTCCCTTGTACTAACCATGACAAATGCAGGAGTGTACTTCAGCCAACTGGATAAACAATTTTCTCCTATAGTATAAATCCAAACTTAAAATGGGTTATTTTGAAATAAAAACTGACCTCTAGTTCTAGAGATAGCAAGAACTGAAGATGCTGGAATTAGAGACAACGTAGTGTGGAGTTGGAGGAACACAGCAGGCCAGGCAGCACTGGAGGAGCAGGAAAGTTAACATTTCGGATCAGGTCCCTTCATCAGAAATGGGGAGGTGGAAAGGAGTTCCAAGCTCCACACTGTATGACCTCTAGTTCTAGATTCTCCACAAGAGGCAACACCCTCACTACATACAAGAGTATGTAGTGTCAAGAGTCCTCAGGATCTTAAATGAATAACCTCTAGTTCTAGTCTTCCCCTCAAGTGTAACTACCTTGTTTATGTCTACTCTATCAAACCCTTTCATTATCATAAAGATGTGTATTTGGTCACTCTTCAATCTTCTCTCATCCACAGAAGGAGCCCCTTTTATTCAACTTTTCAAAAACAGAAATGATAGGCAAGGGTGTCGAGGGATATGGAAAAAATCAAACAAACAGGATTAAGGCATGGAGGTTCAAATTCTAACAATCTAATAGAAGTTCAGAATAGGCTTGAATGGTTTTCAATCACCTCTTTCTCTTCTGATGTTTTTATGGAAGGAAAGCCTAGCTGAGAAATATTAGGAGAATTAAGGCACCAGTGAAAAATTAAAACCAACTGAAAATTGTGAACTCTAAGCCTTGAATTGAAAAGCAGAAGTTTACTACATTTTCCCATACTTCGCAAAACCACATTGAGGCTACGTAAGTTCTCCTATATATGTAAACCAGAGAAGCGAGCATGGTGTTATGTTTTCATCATTTATGTCTCTATGATGTTGATTCCACTGAAAAAAATAAATACTCTGATGGAAAAGCAATGCATCAGCATTTCAGCAGTAGAAATCAATCACATTAATATGAAATGACTGAGTGACGGTCTAGACATGTCTCAGTCCAGGCATGAAAAAGGTGTGTGGCTGCCACACCTTCCAACTAGTACCAACTAGACCTGAAAATGCGTTGTCTGATTTGTCAGTGTTGTATTAGTGATTGTAGCTGTTGTAAATCCTGAGTCAGAGAGAGGCAGGGTTTAAAGGTGGAGTATCAGACAACTTTGTAAGTCTGATTCAACCTGAGCACTGGCAGTGTCTATAAAAGAGGCATTCAGTGGTGAAATCCACACCTACAGCTACTGACCCGTGTGACCTGGAGACTAATGATGCCCACCATTAAGGTTCAAATGAAGAGACTCCATGGCCTGGCTGTCTTGTTATCGATTATTGGATTATGTTCAGCGGGGATGAGACCAATGGAAAAACCAAAGAATATACCATCGACTTCACAAAAAGTTTCCTTGAATAGCAACAGTAAGAGAATCAACTGCAGGCAGGTAATATTCTGTAATAAGATACCGTGAAACAACTCAATTAAACTCACAACTTCTTACCTTCTTGTTTACAATTGTAATAAACCTTCAGTTTCACTTACAGAACATGAAAAATTGCTGTCAAATTTTTTGACATAATGGGTTTTTTTTAGATGTTTGTCGAATATGGGCAAATATTCATTTTAGTTATTGTGTACTGCATTTTTCTATAAAGCTATGAATGTGAAGTTTGCTGGTACTTTTCTAAGTATGATTGTGGCTCTCTTGATGTCTGGAATGAACAAGATCACACAAAATTTAATAGGTGTGAGTTATTAACAGAGGTTTTTTAATTCTCAACTGTGGAAAATTATGTTTACATAGCAACTTGTTGGGGTCCGGCAGACACTGCCTGAAAGAGAGCTGGAAGCAGATTCAGTGTGAACTTTCAAAAGGGATTTGGATAAAAAGCTGGAAGAGAAATAATTTGCAGCACTGTGGGGAACAGAAAAGGGGCAGAGGGATTAATTGGATAGCTGTTTCACAGGCACAATGGACCGACTGGCTGTCTAATGTGTTATCTGATTCTCTGATTTAGGAATACAACACAGAAAAGCAAACGTCAGTGTTTGATCTGCATATGAGTGCATAGTTTTAATCATGTTTACTCATGTAGTTCCATATCCATTAAACTACTTCCCTTTATCCTCTTCTGAAATCTAACCTTGAATATTGGTTTAGTTTCTGCCTCAGCCATTAACCTTGGAAGTGAATTCCACTGCCTCATGATTCTCTGTCAATAAAGTCTTCCTGTTCTCTGTTCTAAATCACATTTTAAAACAGTGAAAAGAAAGAACACTTACTTACATGGAATCTTTCAGAATCCAGGATCTCCCAAAACTCTTCACTACCAAATAAATGTTCTCTGAGTTTCTCCAGCAATATCTGTTTTTGTTTATTTCAGATCTCCAGCATCCACAGTTATTTGTTTTACTTTCTATAGAGAAGTCACTGCTGTAATAGAAGGAAAATGGGCTGCCATCTTGCACACAGCAAGATCCCAGAAACAATCATGGAGTTAAGTGACCAGATAATCTTGTTTTGGTGATGATTATGGGATAAATATTGACTAGGACACTGAAGAAAATACCCCTGTTCTTCATCAGAATTGTAGCAATGGGATATTTATATCTACCTGACAGGATAGACCTCTATTTCATATCTGAAAAACAACACCTCTAGTAGAGAAGCATTGAGACCATAAGGTAGAGGAGCAGAATTAGGACTTTCATTCTATAAAGTCTGCACTACCATTCGATCATGGCTGATATGTTTCTCAATCCCATTCTTCCACCTTCTCCCCATAACCCTTGATCCATTTACTAATCAAAAACCTACTTTAAATACACTCAATGACTTGAACTTCACAACCTTCTGTGGCAATGAGTTCCAAAGATTCACCACCCTCTAGCTAAAATTTCTCCTCATTTCAGTTCTAAAAGGTCTTCCTTTCACTATGAGACGATGCCACAAGGTCCTGGTCTCTCCTACTAGTTGAAAAATCTTCTCCATGTCCACTCTGGCCAGCATGCTGTCAGTATCTACTGGAGTGTTTATCTAAATAATACGGTCTAGACTCTGGAGTGGAGCTTAAACCTATGACTTTCTGACTCAAAGATGAGAATGCTACTCACTGAGCCAGAGCTAACCTATGGCCTTGCATTCCAGACCCCTCAATTACATGAAATGCGTTGTTTCTACCTGGCCTGTCCTATCCTTCCATAATTTTAAATATATCTGTCATATCAGCTGGTAAGGTACCAATTTTTCATATTTTTCTTTATATTTATATTTTCTTACAACAGGCAATAACTCAATGACTCAACATTATATTTCCTCGAGTCTCAATGTTCTTCCTGAATGTGGAGCTCAATATTATTTCAGTTGACCTCTTTTGATTGTCTTGTATCTAATTGATCTTACTTTCACTTCTCTCCCTTGAGTTTTTGGAATATACAATTATTTCTAGTATAGTAATTAGAGAATAGAAACAGGCCAGAAACAAAGTTGCTGGAAAAGCTGAGCATGCCTGGCAGCATCTGTGAAGGAAATATGGAGTTAACGTTTCAGGTCTGATGAGGAAGGGTCACTGGAACTGAAACGTTAAATCTGTTTTCTCCTCCACAGATGCTGCCAGACCTGCTGAGCTTTTCCAGCAACTTTGTTTTTGTTCCTGATTTACGGCATCCGCAGTTCTTTTGGTTTTTAATAGAAACAGGCCATTTGGTCCAACTTTTTATTCATTTGTGGGATTTGGGTTTCATTGGCTATGCCAGCAGTCATTGCTCATCCTAGTTATCTCGGAGAGCCACCACAGTCCTTATGGTGGAGGGACATCCACAGTGCTGTTAGGAAGGGAGTTCCAGATTTTTCGACCAGAAAGAGAGCGAATCAGCAGTGACATATTTTCAAGTCAGGATGCTGCGTGGCTTGGAAGGGAATTTGTGGACTACCCTGACTTGAAACTATATTGCTGATGCTTATTGTCTGTATGAGACTCCTCCAATGCTAGTTTGTCTCACCCTACTAGCATATCCTTCTATTCTTTTCTCCCTTGTGCACCAACCCAGCTTCCCTTTAAATACATCCATGCCACTTACTTCAACCCCTCCATGTGCCGGTGTCTTCTATAATGTTACCATTCCCCAGGTAAAGAAGTTTTTTTGCTTGAATTTCCTATTGAGTATTTAGTAAGTATTATATATTTACCACCTCCAATTTTGCTCTTCCTTACAAATGCAAACTTGTCTACAGCTCTCCTTTTCAAGTACTTGATTTGATTAACCTTCAGCCTCTTCTTTTGCAGAGAAAACAGCTAGAGTCTGTCAATCTTTGCAATCATTCTAGTCTCTCAGTTTCAGTAAATTTGTGAATCACTGTCATAATATGGAAACCAGAACTTTGCATAGCAATCTAAGCATGGTCTAACCTCAGTTCTATAAAAGATTTGTAAAATAACATCTTTTGCTTCATTTCCATCCTTCTAGAAGCGTATCCTCTATGCTTTATTTTGATCTCCTTATTAACCTGCATCACTACTTAGGGTGATTTGGGTCACTGAGTCTCTACATCCCTCTGCCTTCGAACGCAGAGTAAATGTTGGCTTACACTTCTCTCAATGTTTATCTTAAATAGAAATGTGCCATTGGATACTACAGAGACTGGAATGGTTTCTTCTCGGGGCGCTGTGTACCTTGTCGCTGTCATGGACATTCAAAACAATGTGCAGACCGATCTGGAAGATGCATTGTAAGTATCCAGATATAGAATTTTTATGTACTGTGCAAAATACTACAAAGTATTCACAACACACAAATGTGACATTCGACCCAACAACTCTATTTCTTCAGTGATAATGGGAACTGCGGATGCTGGAGAATTCCAAGATAATAAAATGTGAGGCTGGATGAACACAGCAGGCCAAGCAGCATCTTAGGAGCACAAAAGCTGACGTTTCGGGCCTAGATCTCTGATGAAGGGTCTAGGCCCGAAACGTCAGCTTTTGTGCTCCTGAGATGCTGCTGGGCCTGCTGTGTTCATCCAGCCTCACATTTTATTATCTTGGAACCCTATTTCTTCGCTGCTCATCATTTTTAATCCATCCCAATCACCATGTCTTCTATTCCTTTCTCCCGCCTGTATCCTGTATTCATCATCTCCCAAGATATGTAATTATGCTGTTTATCACAAACATACCTTATGATGAAGAGTTCCACATTCTCACTCTCTGAGTAAACAAATTTCTCTTGATTCCCAGTTGAATTTCTTAGTGAATTATCTTACACTGATGGTCAGTAGTGCTGGCCTCACTCGCTAGTGGAAATGATAACAATATGTGATTTGGAGCAGGAGTAGGTCATTTGGTCCCAAGACTGCTCCATCATTCAATTAGAGCATGGCTGATCTGATTATGGCTTGACTATGGCTCACCATTCGTGGCACTGACTTGCAGTTCCAGAGGTTGTTGCCTCATATGGACCTTGGACATTTACACGGCCAGAAAGAAAATTTATGGGGAATGTTGGTGCTAGATATGACTCCAACCAGATTAGGTTTTTCCCCTATTCCCCACTGATTTCAGTTTTGCTAGGGCTTCTTAATGCCCGCTCAATCAAATGTTGCCATGATATCAAAAGCAGTCACTCTCACCTGCCTTTTCTGATGAAGGGTCTAGGCCCAAAATATTAGCTTCTGCGCTGCTTGGCCTGCTGTGTTCATCCAGCTCCACACTTTCATATGTCGCACTCTCACCTGCCGTCTGAAATTCAACTCTTTTATCCATGTTTGAATCAAAGGCAGAAGTCACACGACACCAGGTTATAGCCCAATGGGTTTATTTGAAAACACAAGCTTTTGGAGTGCTGCTCCATTGTCTGTCCCACACCGGCACTTCCACATCGTGTTTGAATCAAGGCTGTGATGAGATCAGGAGACAAGTGCCTTGGCTAAACCAAAAATGAGTGTTATTGAGCAAGATATTTCTTTGGAAATGCCATTTGATCACACCACCATGCACAGTTTCATTGCTTTTCTGATGATCGTGAATAGATTGATAGGATGAGTTGAATTTTCTCTGCATTTTATTGCACAGCACATAACTGGGCAATTTTCCATATTGAGAGTTTGATTTTTGGTGTTGTAACTGCATTGGAACATAATGGTTCTGGAGCACAAATCTTTGTATGCCAGGCTGTTGCTTGGCTGGTCTGTGGGATGACTCTCCAAACTTTGGCACTACCCCAGTTGTTCATAAGGAGGACTTTGCAGGATTGACTGGGATGTGTTTGTTATCATAGCTTCTTATCCCTTGATGGATGCTAGTTGGTCCAAATCGGTTTTGTTTATTTGCCTAGGCTTTATAGCAGGTTGATAGCATCACAAACCAGCCAATTCAGCTAAACCAATGACAGGTTATTAGTCCAGTGATATTGTCAACATGTCTCCAACTTCCCCACCACTATACATTAAACTCCATACACCAACTGATTAGTTTTGCAGATTTCTTGTGTCTTCCTCACAAGATACTTTCCTACGTATTTTTGTGTGAACTACAATTATTTTTTGTTTACTCATTTTGTGTGATGTGGACATATCTGGCTGGGCCAGCATTTATTGTCCATCCCTAGTTGCCCCTTGAGAAGGTGGTGATGAGTAGCTTTCTTAAACTGCTGCAGTCCTCGTGCTGTGGGTTGACCCATAATGCCATTAGGGAGGAAATCCAGGATTTTGACCCAGCAAGTCTGAAGGAATGGCGATACACTTCCAAGTCAGGATGGTGAATGGTTTAGAAGGGAACTCGTAGGTGGTGGTATTCCTATGTATCAGCTGCCCTTGTCCTTGTAGATGGAAATGGTCATGGATCTGGAAGGTGCTGTCGAAGGAGCTTTGGTGAATTTCTGCCGTGCATCATGTAAATGGTACACACTGCTGCTACTGTGTGTTAGTGGTGGAGGGAGTGGATATAGTACCAATCAAGTGGGCTGCTTTGTCCTGGATTCATAGAATTCCTACAGTGTGGGAGTTGACCATTTGCTCCATCAAGTCCACACTGACCCTCTGAAGAACATTCCATCTCATCCCTGTAACCCTGCATTCCCATAGCTAACCTGCACCTCCCTGAACACTGTGGGCAATTTAGCATAGCCAGTCCATCTAACCTGCGTATCTTTAGACTGTGGGAGGAAACTGGAACACCTGGAGGAAACCCACACAGACATAGGGAGAATATGCAAACTCCACACAGACTGTCACCCAAGGCTAGAGTCAAGGCAGGGTTTGTGATGCTGTGAGGCAGCAGTGCTATCCGCTGAGCCACCTGCCATCCTTTAGACCCTTACATCAACTCATTAATGGACATTACAAATAGTTGAGGCGTCAGTGCTAAACCCTGTCATTTCACTAGTTAAAGTTTGTCAACTTGTAAATGACCCATTTATCCTGGCTTTTTGTTCTTCTACATACAACTGTTTCATAATTTTAAGAATCTCTCTCTGCTGTATAAATCATTTTTAATATCACTTTCGATGCTAGTTGGGTAAAAGTGGAAATTGTATGAATTTTGCAATAGAAATTTGATCTAAATCTGACTGTTTTCACAGAACAAAACCTGACATGATTGCATTTAACCATAAAATATTTGAACCAAAATACACATTCAATCCTATTCATCAGGATCTTTTGTTCAACGATGAACTGTCATGAATGATCCTTATCATTAATAACTACCGAGACCAACTGTCAAGCTCCAAGATTAGGACTGGAGCTGGTTTTAAAGGAACAATTCCAGAACATGTGTTTCTGACAGGAAGTCACAGAGACTGTGTGGGTCCCAATAACAGCACATCAATGTTCTAACTCGATCTTTTACACCTCATTGCAGCAAGTTATTTTCTACCATATTTCCTGAGAATACAGGCTGGATCGCAGGATACAGACCGTTTCGGACTAAGATGTGTAAAAATTTCTTCATTTAAAGGGGATTGAATCTGTGGAATTCTCTACCATTGGATCATGTTGCACAGAAACAGGCCGTTCGGTCTAACTCATCCCTGCTGTCCAAACTTCCTAATTAGCAGGAATCGCATTTACCTGCGTTTAGGCCATAGCACTCTAAACCTTTCCTGTCCATGTACCTGTCCAAACATCTTTGAAATGTTGTAATTGCACTTGCCCCTGCCACTTCCTCTGGCAGCTCATTCTATACACTCTGCGTGAAAAATTGTCCCTCAGCTCCCTTTTAAATCTTTCCCCTCTCATCTTAAACCAATGCCCCCTAATTTTAGATTCTACTACCCTAGGAAAAAGACTTTGGGTATTCACCATACCCAGCCTATCCAGCCTCTTCCACTTACTCAAACCCTCCAGTCTCATCAACATCTTTGTAAGTCATTTTTGCACCCTTTCCAGTTTAACAATATCCTACTTGTAGCAGGATGACCATAATTGTACATAGTACCCCAAGTGTGGCCTTACCAATGTCTTATGTATCTGTAACACGATGACCCAACTCTTGTACTCAGTGCTCTGGCCAATGAAGGCAAGCAAGACAAGGGTCTTCTTCACCACTCTGCCTCCCTGTGATGCCACTTTCAAGGAACTATGTACCTGCACCCCTGGGTCTCTCTGTTCGCCAGTACTCCTCAGGACCATACCAGTAATTATGTAAGCACTCCCTGATTTGTCTTACCAAAATGCAACACATTGCACTTTCTAAATTAAATGCCATCTGCCATTCCTCAGCCCAGTTGATCAAGATCCCATTGTAGTCTTAGGTAATATTCTTCACTGTCCACTATTCTACCAATTTGGTGTCATCTGCAAACTCACTAACTATGCATCCTGTATTCTCATCCAAATCATTTATATAAATGACGAACAACGGTGAAATCAGCATTGATCCTTGTAGCACAGCATTGGTCACAAGCCTCCAGTCTGAGCAACAACCCTCTATCACCACCCTCAGTCTCCTACCGTCAAGCCAATTTTGTTTTCAGTTGAAGGTAACAAAGTGTGGAGCTGGATGAACACAGCAGGCCAAGCAGCATCTCAGGAGCCCAAAAGCTGACATTTCGGGCCTAGACCCACACTTTGTTATCTTGGATTCTCCAGCATCTGCAGTTCCCATTATCTCTTTGTTTCCAGTTGGCTAGCTTTCCTTGGATCCCATGTGATCTAGCCTTACTAACCAGTCTACTATGTGGAACCTTGTCAAAAGCCTTGCTAAGGTTCATGTAGACAATGTCCACCACCTTCATCTATCTTCTTGGTCACTTTTTCAAACATCTCAATCAAATTTGTGAGATGCAATTTCCTATGAACGAAACCATGTTGAGTAATACTAATCAGTACTTGCCATTCCAAATGCATGGAAATCTTGTCTCTCAGCATGCCCTCCAACAACTTAGCTACCACTGATGTCAGGCTTATCAGTCTATCATTCCCTGGCTTTCCTTGCAACTCTTCTTAGTTAATAGCACAACATTAACCACCCTCCAGTCCTCTGGCGCCTCGCCCATGGCTTTCAATGATACAATTATTTCTGCTAAGTACCCTGCAATTTCTTTCCTCGGTTCCCACAATGTCTGAGGATACACTTGATCAGGAACCAGGGATTTATTTACCTTTAGGCATTTTAAAACCTCCAGTACCTCCTGTTTTGATATGTGGACTCTTTTCAAGACATCACTGTTTATTTCCCTGAGTTACCAGCTTCCATGTCTTTCTCAACAGTAAATACTGACATGAAATAATCGTTTAGGATCTCACCTATCTCCTGTGGTTCTACACATAGATGGCCTCATTGGTCTTTTGATTCTCTCCTTAGTTACTCTTTCACTCTTAATGTACTTCAAGAATGTCTTTGAATTCTCCTTAATCTTATCTGTAAAAGCTATCTCCTGTCCACTTTTGGCCATCCATTTTTCCCTCTTAAGAATAATCTTTCACCCCAATATATCCTCAAGGGATTCACTTGAGCCCAGCTGACATATACCTCCTTTTTCTTGACCAGACCGTCAACTCCTTTAGTCATCCAGTGTTCTTTACTCCTGCCAAACTTTCCCTTCACACTAACAGGAACATGCTGTCCCTGAATTCTCGAGGCTTTTGAAAGCCTCCCACTTGCCAGGCTTCCCACTACTTTCAGCATCCTTCAATCAACTTTTGTAAGTTCTAGTCTAATACTATCAAAATTGGCCTTGCCCCAATTTAGAACTTTAACTGTGGACCAGGACTATTTGTTTCCATAATTGTGTTAAAACTAATAGAATTATGGTCACTGGTCCCAAAGTGCTTGACCACTAATACGTCAGTCACTTGTCCTGCCTTATTTCCGAAGAGGAGGTCGAGTTTCACCCCCTTCTCTGGTAAGCTCATCTACACATTGATTGAGAAAGGTTTCTTGAACACACTTAACAAATTCCTCCCCACTCAAGCCCTTAACAGTTTGGCAGTCCCAGTCTATGTTTGGAAAGTTAAAATCCCCTACAATTACAATCCGATTATTCTTACAGTTATCTGCTACCTCTCAACATATCTGCTCCTCAATTTTCTGCTGACAGCACCTAGAGTACAATCCCATCAAAGTGATCACCCCCTTCTTATTTCTCAGTTCTACCTTCACAGGACGATCCTCAGGAATATCATCTCTCAGTGCTGCTGTGGTATTTTCCCTAATCAAAATTGCCATTCCCCCCTGTCTTTCCTCCCCTTTTATCTTTCCTGTAGCATCGATACCCCAGAACATTGAGATGACAGTCCTGTCCCTCCCTCAGACAAGTTTCCATATTAGTGATGATATCCCAGCCCCACATTCCCATTCATCTGTCCTATTCCTCGTCTCACTAGCGTGTGGCACTGGTAGTAATCCAGAGATTGAATTGTGGACTGAGTTTACCTGAATAGACTACTGTTGTTTCTAGTTTTTATCCATCTGTGTTTCTAAGCACTGCTCTTAAATTAAAAACAAAACAATAATTCTTGTTTGAGCCCATGGGTTCAAACCTTTGGCTGCTCAGTGAAACTGGGAGACACTCTCATGTCAAATGGTGAGGCTGCAGGTGAACCGAGTAGTAAGCTATAGCAATGAAAGATGGGAGAATAAAGGGAAAAAAAAAGGTGTGGTCCTCAGGCAAATGAGGGTCAGGAGATCAGAATCCATGGAGCAAGAAGAAGAGTTTTTATTAATCAGAAGTACACCACCCACCATGTTGAACCAGGATAAATAATGAGTCTTCTATCTAGACTCTGATAGCTGTTTGATGTCCCTCTACTATGGGAAGGATTGGGGCAATTTGTATAAGTCAGCAGCCAGAACAGGCACAAAGGCCTGGTCGTCTCCTTCTCTCATGTATTATTCTTCAGAACACATCAAATTGAAATGCTAAATAAAAGAAAGTATTTAATCTTAAGTGATTGTGATTTGTTTTACAGATTCTTTATAGTTTATGCAGTCTCTCCAATGCACTTAGTCTTAACTAGTTTGCCGTAATGAGGCAGTACAATAGTGAAGTAAACCTGTCTGGAACAGTAACTCAGTGTAATTCACTGGTGGATTAAGATTTATTAGCCAAGATTGTGTTAGGAATGGCTGAGGTTAAGGCAAGATATGCACAGAAAGTACAGACACCATAAGAGCCTTTGCAATGCCCTGAAGCCTATTAACTGATTACGTGCCACTTAATACATTCAGTTAAATGTTAGGAGATTTCGC
The DNA here is from genome assembly GCF_030684315.1 of Stegostoma tigrinum. Taxonomy (NCBI): domain Eukaryota; kingdom Metazoa; phylum Chordata; class Chondrichthyes; order Orectolobiformes; family Stegostomatidae; genus Stegostoma; species Stegostoma tigrinum. The sequence continues at coordinate 126,887,473 of NC_081358.1, read as the reverse complement.
CAGAATATTACCCAGTGTGTGAAGAGCATGTTCAAGTAGGACTTCAGTACAAATAATAATTAATATCAGAAAGAGCTTGTTGCTGACCTACAGCTTTTTCTCTGAGCAGTGTGATGTCTCAAGGCCAGTTAACTGATCTGCACATCTTGCCACTTTAATCATTAGTTACATTTGTTTAAAAGTTAATTGTGACAACCTTCAAGAACAAAGTAAATGGTTGCCATCAATTAAGGTATCATTTTTTAAAAATGTAATTAGTGTATCATTAGGGCAAAGTTATAAAACATGATTTTAATTTTTAATCCAGCTGTTTCTGCTGCACTTCAGCCTATCAATTAAAGCATGTGTATTCTGCCTGAGGATAGGGATTAGGCCACAGATGGGTGGGGACATGTACTATCTGAAATCTTCCAAGGTGGCCTATTGGTGGTGTAGCTGGAGTACTCAGATCTTATTCCAATCATATGTTTTATTTGGAATTCTGTTTGTAGAATTGAAATTGAAACAAAGACATTTTTTAGTGTTTTATATGCTGTTCTATTTCACAAATTGGAATCTCAATTGCGAATGTGGAAACTTAGAGTGCAGAAGAAGGCCAAGGCACCAGCATAGGCTCTTTGAGTTATCCAATTAGTCAAGCTCTGCGTACCAGTTGAGGAGTAGGTTGTAGTTTATTAAGATTTGGCATAACCTTTTTTTACTCTATGCCTTTACACCAAAATCATGAGGTAGTTGGACAGAGCACAGAGTGAGAAACTGTACCTGAGAACCGAAGGACATCTATTCGGGTTACTGGCAAAAGACCCAGAGGAGGATAACCAATATTCTGCAATGAGTGCAGTGCACGTCTGGAGGGTGCAGGGGAGGCAGAACTTCCAAAAGAGATCTGGGTAAATATCTAAAGAGAAAAAATTGTAGGGCTACTGGGAAGAAGCAGGGGAGTGGGATTAGCTAAGTTTTCTTTAATAATTCATTCACAAGATGTGGATGTTTCTGGTTCGGCAGCCAATATTTATTCCCCAATCCTAGTTGCCCTCTGAGCCGATGGTGGTGAGCTGACTTCTTGAATTCCCACTGTCCATGAAACGAACCAACATGAACACAATGGCTGAATGGCCTACTTCTGTGCTGTAACCATCAATGAATCAATTGATAAAGTCACTAATTCCATCTTCTTTTAATAGCCATATCTCCTTGTTCTGTCATCTTCAATGCTTCATGGATACACACCTCCAGGTTGCTCTGGTCCTGCACACACTTTTGAAATGTGGCATGTGGATTATATTATCTCAGCTTGTTCTTCTTCAAAAATGTTCCATTTCATCCATCTGTGCATTTAAGTTGCATGACATGTGTCTGTTCGTTTTTTCAGTTCACCTGCCTTGTCAATATCTGTTAATTTATCCTCACTTCAGTTTTCAATTTGAACAGTAAACTATGCAGTGAGTTGTTTGACAAATATATATAAATTATACACACACAAACATATATATTTATATATAAAATATATATAATAAATAATCCATTGGTCTTTTCTGCACCAGGATTGTAAACATAACACAGAAGGAGATCACTGTGAACGATGCAAATCAGGTTTCTTTGGAAATGCTGCCCAAGGTACCTGCAGTCCCTGCCCTTGTCCATACACACAACCCTCCAACAAGTAAGGTTCACAAGTTTGAAATACTGTGCTTAAACTAATCAGTGAATATTCTGTTATTCACATCTCAGTTTGGTTTAGTAATAGTCTTCCATTGCTTTTGTTTACAGCTTTGCCACACAATGTGGTGAGATTAATGGTGCCTTTCAGTGCATGTGTAAACCAGGCTACACAGGATCAAGATGTGAAAGGTTAGTTCTTTTTAAAATTTATTCATGGAATATAGGCATCACTGGCTGTTTATTCAGCACTGATTAGTTGCTCCTATGTGCTATCAAGAAGGTGATGGTGATCTGTTGCCTTGACCTGCTGCAGTTCTTGCTTTGTAGGCACATCCATAGTGCAATTAGGGAGGCAGTTTTGGGATTTTGACATAACAGTGAAGGAACAGCAATTACAGTTCCCAGTCAGTATGATGGAAACTTTCAGGTGGCAGTGGTGTTCCTATGCATCTATCTAGTGTTAGGCTCATGTGGTAAATGAGACATCATGGAACCAGGCCTGTATGTGATCCTGAGTTCACCACTTAAGGACCTCAGTTGGTGATAAGATGAAGACCTAGTGCATCGGTTGACCAACTCTGGGGGAGGCATGAAAGTGGCTGAATTCAGGTGTACCACCAAAACTCAATGAAATGTGATATGGTTGTACCCTAACCCTAATCCAAACTCTAACCCTTTCCAGTTCCAAGCTCACTGAGCAGAGGATACCACCCAGTGTATGCAGCCTGTAATGGGGCTGTGTTTTTCCAGATGGGTGGTGATCCTGACATCAGCTCACTTCCAAATCAGGAAGCTGGAAGTAGTCTTATCACAGTGTCAGTTGAATTCACGCTGAGGTATTTAAAGAATGTGTTTGAATCCTGGAACCAGGAGTTAGCATGGAGGGAACCTGTACTGTGGGAGTGTTAGGCACTGCTGAGGCAAGTAGGATATGAAGGTGCCTTAAGATGGAGAAGCCTTTGAGAATGCTCTGAAATTCTTCTCCCCTCCACAAGATGGCCAATAGCTGCAACATTGACCTGCTATCCTTCCATGTTCCTAGAGGGTGGGCTTTAAAGGAGGTCCCATGCATTCTTAATTCCTCTTACACACACACACACACACACACACTCTGCACCAGTTCATGTCTCTAACTCTGGGACAAAGAAAACAAAGCCCAGAATGATGTGGCTATGTAACGCTAAACCTGGGCATTTTGAAAAATCAAGAAAATATTTTTCAGAACATCAAAATGAGGGCTAAATACTAAGGGACCTTGGAAATCTAAAATAATACTCGACAGTGAAGGCTGGATCTGCAAAGAGAAAGTCAGAGTGAGCCAAGTTAAACAGGACTTTCCCAGAGAAAACCAACAGGATCACCTGCCAAGATGACAAAGTGTGAAGCTGGATGAACACAGCAGGCCAAGCAGCATCTCAGGAGCACAAAAGCTGACGTTTTGGGCCTAGACCCTTCAACAGAGAGGGGGATGGGAAGAGGGAACTGGAATAAATAGGGAGAGAGGGGGAGGCGGACCGAAGATGGAGGGAAAACAAGACAGGTAGAGAGGAGAGTATAGGTGGGGAGGTAGGGAAGGGATAGGTCAGTCCAGGGAAGACGGACAGGTCATGGAGGTGGGATGAGGTGGTAGGTAGGAAATGGAGATGCGGCTTGAGGTGGGAGGAAGGGATGGGTGAGAGGAAGAACAGGTTAGGGAAATGGAGACAGGCTGGGCTGGTTTTGGGATGCAGTGGGGGGAGGGGATGAGCTGGGCTGGTTGTGTGATGCAGTGGGGGGAGGGGAGATTTTGAAGCTTGTGAAGTCCACATTGATATCATTGGGCTGCAGGGTTCCCAAGCGGAATATGAGTTGCTGTTCCTGCAACGTTCGGGTGGCATCATTGTGGCACTGCAGGAGGCCCACGATGGACATGTTGTCTGAGGAATGGGAGGGGCAGTTGAAATGGTTCGCGACTGGGAGATGCAGTTGTTTGTTGCGAACTGAGGGTCTTGGCCCGAAACGTCAGCTTTTGTGCTCCTGAGATGCTGCGTGGCCTGCTGTGTTCATCCAGCTCCACACTTTGTTATCTTGGATTCTCCAGCATCTACAGTTCCCATTATCACAGGATCACTTCCATACTGGTTTAACACCAAATTGAAATTAATATGATAAAGGGAGTGAATCCAGTCTCATGGACCTTCTGCAGGGAGCGTTAGGCTAAAAGTAATCACAAAATTTCAGGTCAATGACCTCTCATTGACATTCGTGAAAAACCTGAAATGCTAACTCTGCTTATCTCTAAAATAAATGCAAAGTACTGTGGATGGTGGAGATCTGATAAAACACAGCGCCGGAGAAATCCAACACTTCCAGCAGCATCTGTGAACAGAGAAACCAAGGTGAAGTTTGGAGTCCTAACTAGCTAAGAGAAAGAGTTTGGAAGAAAGGTCAAGATAATAAAATGTGAGGCTGGATGAACACAGCAGGCCACGCAGCATCTCAGGAGCACAAAAGCTGACGTTTCGGGCCTAGACCCTTCATCAGAGGAAGAAAGGTCAATACTGGACTTGAAATGTTCACTATTTCTTTCTCCATAGATGCTGCCTGACCTGCTGAGTGCTTTCCTTTTTTACATCTTCTTATTGTAGAAACACATTGTATTCAAGTTGATTTTAATTAAATCCGCAGGTGTGCTGCAGGTTACTTTGGAAACCCTCTGGAAATAGGAAGTGAATGTAGACCTTGTCAGTGTGGACATTCAGGTTCTACAAGTTGTGACCCATTGACCGGCCAATGCAGCAATTGTCAAGGTAACAGAATGAGACTACACAACAGAGAAAATTTCAGTTTAAACTAAGGGCAAACAGTGGTATTGTGATAATGCCACTGTGCTAACAGTTCAGAATCCTAGGCTACAGTGCTGCAGCTGTCGGTTCAAATCCCACAACGTCAAATGGTGAAATCAAATTCAGTAAAACTTATGGTTTCCATGTCAATTGTTACAAAAATCAATCTAGCTCACAAATGCCCTTCAGGGATGGTAGTCTGCCATATGTTCTGGTCCCTGTGTGACTCCAGACCCATCTGATTGTAGCTTTAAATCCTTCCTGCCTACACCTGATAACCTCTCATCCTTGCTTAAATAGAATCTATATACCTCTGCCTTAAAATTATTTTGCTTTGTCAAGAATAATTTTATATTTTCAAGAAGAGAGTGCTAAAGGCTTTCTACTGCCTGTGAGAGAAAAACATCACCTCATCTCCATTTTAAATGGGTCACCCCTGAATTTTAAACACTGACCCCCAGTTCGAATTCTCCCATAAGATGAAATATTTCTGGACATAGAGTCATAGACATGTACAGCATGGAGAAAGACCTTTGGCCAGCCAAATCTGCACTGGTCAAAAACAACCACTTAACTATTCTAATCCAATTAACGTTTGGCCCAAAGCCTTGTATGCCTTGGCATTGCAAAGTTGTTAAATATGAGAAGGGTATCTACCTCCATACCCTTATAGGGAGTGAATTCCAGGCTCCCACCACCCTCTGCGTGAAAAAAATCTTTCCTCACATCACCTCTAAACCTGCTGCCTCTAACTTTAAATCTCTAACCCCTAAATCCTTGCATTCTCCACCAAGGGAAAATGTTTGTTCCTGTCTGGCCTGTCTGTGATCCTCAGGAGTTTATACATTGTAATCATGTCCCCCTCAGTCTCATCTGCTCCAAGGAAAACAATGCCAGTCTGTCCATTCTCTCTTTGTAACTGAAACTCTCCAGCCCAGGCAACGTCCTGGTAAATCTCCTCTGCACCCTCTCCAATGCTCACATTTGTCCTATAATGTGGATTCCACAACCAATTTTTGTACTCTAGCTGGGGCCCAGCCAGTATTTTTATAAAATTCCAGTATAACCTCCCTGCTCTTAGACCCTATACCTATTGGCTAATAAAAGTGAGTATCCCATGTGCCACCTCAACCTCATCTTTCTTGTCGAGACACCTCAGGGTCTTATATATTTCAATTACCCTTCTAAATTTCAATGAATTCAAGACCTAACCTGTTTAATCTTTAAATATATGACAACCATCCCAGGTAAGTCTACTAAACCTTCTCTGATTTACCTCTGATTTGGGTCCCACCTGAGGAAACATAGAAAATAGGACCAGGAGTAAGCCATTCAACCCCTTGAGCCTGCTCCACCATGCAATATAATCATGACTGATCATTGAGCTCAATACCATAATCCCACCCTCCCCCAATTTCCCTTGATCCCTTTAGCCGCAGAGTTATGTCTGCCTCCATCTTGAAAACACATAATGTATTGGCCGTAATCACTTTCTGTGATAGCAAATTCCAGAGTTTCACCACTCTTGGGTGAAGACATTTCTCCTCATCTCAGTCCTAAAAGATTTACCCCTTATTCTTGAATTATGACTCCTGGTTCTGAACTCACCCCACCCACGCCCCCTGTTGAGAACATCCTTCATGTATCTAACCTATCTAGTCCTGTTAGAATTTTGTAGAGTTCTACGAGGATTCCCTGTCATTCTTCTAAACTCCAATGAATGTAATCCTAACCAATCGCTCTTCTCATGGAAGTCCTGCCACCCTAGGAATCAATATGGTAAACTTTTGCTGCACTCCCTCGACAGCAAGAACATCCTTCCTCAGATAAGGAGACCAAACTGCACACAGTTTTCCCTGGCGTTAGCATACCAAGGCCCTGTGTAATACTATACCTAACTTCCCTTGAAGCTATGGTTTGACCACTATTCTCTGTTAAGAGAACAATACTCTTTGCTATCTGCTGTTTGTTCTTTTATTGGGTTTGATTCTAGTTTCTCAGTGTCTATTTCTACTCTAAA